>NW_005871805.1:17112-56027 GCF_000147115.1 Myotis lucifugus | reverse complement strand
TGGGCACCGCCACTGTCACACTCAGGCAGGCCGATGAGAGTTATGATCTACCTGTCACATACAGAGCAGGGCCGATCAGGGGGTTGGTGCACTGCACCCTGTCACACACAGAGCCGCAGGGCAATCGGGGGATTGGGGAGCTCCCCCCCCATCAGGCACAGAGCAGGGCTGATCAGGGGGTTTGGGCGCTGCCCCCTGTCACGCTGATCCTGGTGCCAGGAGCCTCGCTGCTCCACTGATCCCGGTGCCGGGAGGCATATTACCCTTTTACTATATAGAATAGAGGCCTGGTGCACGGGTGGGGGCTGGCTGGTTTGCCCTGAAGGGTGTCCTGGATCAGGGTGGGGGTCCCCACTGGGGTGCCTGGCCAGGCTGGCTGAGGGGCTGAGGGCTGTTTTCCCACTGGCAGTTGACTAAAAGCTCCCAACCGCTCCTTGTTTTCTTTTTCTTTTTTTTATTCTGGGCCAGCTTTAGCTCTGAGGCCTCGCTGCTGAAAACATGGATACAATGTTGCGGTCCGGGGCTGACTGACAGCCGGTTTTGTTTAGCTTCTTATTTGCAACATAATAATAGTTGCTTAGAGTTGCAGTTGAGAGTCCGGCAAGTGAGGCGGGGAACGTTGGAGTCTGCAGTCCCTGGAGGAAGCAAACCTCCCTGTTCGCTTCAGTGCATGGCTGCCGGCCGCCATCTTGGCTGACAGTTAATTTGCATAAGGATACGCTGATTAGCCAATGGGAAGGGTAGCGGTCGTACGCCAATTACCATGTTTCTCTTTTATTAGTGTAGATAGTACATAGTTTCTTAGAGTTGTAGCTCAGAGGCCGGCAAGTCAGGCGGGGAACTTTGGAGTCCGCAGTCACTGAAGCAAGCAAGCCTCATGTTCGCTTCCAGCTGCCTGGCTGCCAGCCGCCATCTTGGCTGACAGTTAATTTGCATATACTCACTGATTAGCCAATGAAAAGGGTAGCGGTCGTACCCTAATTACCATGTTTCTCTTTTATTAGTGTAGATATTTAAATGCCATTTAACAAAGAAAAATCAACCAAAAAAATGAGTTCGCCTGTCACCTCTGACACGCGTGTCATAGGTTCGCCATCACTGCTCTAGGAACAGCTGTACATCCTTATAAACCTGGAGACCAGGTTTGGGTAAAAGACTGGAAAAAAGAGCCCCTTAAGCCAATTTGGAAGGGACCCTATCCAGGAATACTAACCATCCCCACAGCTCTCAAAGTTGCCAGACTGAACACCTGGATTCACCACTCCTGAGTGAAAGCAGCCCACCAGCCAAGTGATGCTCAGCCTGAGTGGAAGGTGACCTCTGACCAGAAACATCCCCTGCAGATCACCCTCTAGAACAGTGGTTCTCAACCTTCTGGCCCTTTAAATACAGTTCCTCATGTTGTGACCCAACCATAAAATTATTTTCGTTGCTACTTCCTAACTGTAATGTTGCTACTGTTATGAATTGTAATGTAAATATCTGATATGCAGGATGGTCTTAGGCGACCCCTGTGAAAGGGTCGTTTGACCGCCAAAGGGGTCGTGACCCACAGGTTGAGAACCGCTGCTCTAGAAGACAACGGACCTGGCTGATCAACCTGCTCTAAGAAATTCAGAAACACCCTGTTAAATTCTCCCTTTACACTAATTTTTCTTTCTTATCTTCTCTTAAAGGTAAAATGCTCTGGTATTTCTGAATAATCATTGTTTTTATCTTTTAATAATTCTCATTTTGTCTTTTTATCAGTACCACCAGAACCGAGGCTAATCCCAGGAGGAGAACTCTTCTGCCCTTGCTGGGACACAGAAGCACCATAAAATTACTGCTTCCTACACAGCAAAGGAACAAGATGAAGCTAAGGCTAATTCTTTTACTGTTACTGAACGCTCTTAATCTCGACCACTCTCAGGTCTACACTCTGCCTCTTGAGAGCCTCCTGAGTCCTCACCATCTCTACCGAATGCTTAACCTCACCCTTTCCCTCTTAAATCAGACCAACCCAGCCTTAGCCAGGGAATGCTGGCTCTGCCTTTTCCTCTCTTCTTCAGCATATGTTGCTGTCCCTATACCTACCGAGGGATGGAACCAGGCAAAAATCACTCTGGCTTATAAGAAAGAGAAGGGAATATATTTTCTGAAAGGGCTGACACCCTCTTAGGTGATTATCCTACTGCCCAGGCAAACCAAGCCTCCCTTCTCTTTCATACCTATTTTCAATCTCTTGCTAAAGTAACTTCATCCTCTCTCCCAGTCACAGGCCCTATCGTGCTATACACCCCACTACTCGCCCAAGCCCCCTTATGCTTTACACCATCACAGGGGTTAGCACTGGAATAGGGGGACTGGCAACTTCCCTCTCCTACTATCAGAGCCTATCCAAAGACCTTGCTGACAGTTTAGAAGAAATAGCACAAAGTATTGTTGCAGTACAGGATCAGATTGCCTCACTTGCAGCCGTTACTCTCCAGAATCTAAGAGGACTAAACCTTCTCACAGCAGAGAAAGGGGGGCTGTGCCTGTTCCTTGAGGAAGAGTGCTGTTTTTATGCTAACCAGTCTGGTATTATAAGGGATGGGGCCAAGAAACTAGCTGATTGAGCTTCAAAAATAAGACAGGAGTTATCCGAGACCTGGGCTGCATGAGGGGGGGCGGGGGAGGGAGGAGGAGGGGGTCTGGAAATGGCTCCTTCCATTGACAGGACCACTGTTAATGCTACTCACAGCCATAACCCTAAGACCATGTCTTCTAAATCTGTTAACTCACTTTATCTCATCCCATCTAGATGCCTTTAAACTTCAAATGGTCCAACAAGCCAGAAGAATTCCTACAAACCTCTCCTAGAGGAAGAAACAGGATGTTAACCCCTTGGTTATTGCCCCTTTTCAGCAGAAAGCAGTAAAAGAGCAATTGTCACCCCTGTTCACTGTAACATCCCGTGGTTATTGTACCACAGGCTAAAAAGCTTGTGGGATAAGGTGGGGGGAATGAGAAGGCTAACCCCTATTTTGTAAAACTACTGTTTGGACTTCTCTGCTATTTTTTAGATGGCCTCTTATTATAGAATAATAATAACTTTGTTTTCCAGCCTGCTTTAGCCTGCTTGAATAATAAGGAAGATAAACTTAGCTTTCTGACCTTGTAGGCCAGAGACTAGATACACCCATACTCTCAATGCCATGCCAAGTGTATTTTTTAATTGGATAGAACTGTGTTGTTTTCAAGGCCACCAGTGAGATAATCACTGAGCACACATAGGGATGGCTCTTCAATAAAAAGGGAAGTTCTGCTTGTAGCTTTGCCCAGAATTTGAAAGGCATTTTTCTCTGGGCCCACGCATGTTTATAAAGTGTGACTCCAAACTCTCCGAGCATTGCTAGATTTATTCCGGTTCTCTGTAACATGGAGATAAATCAGAGGTGTGCTTCCTACAGGGAGGAAAATGGGATGTAGGCATTTATTAACTTCAGAATACTTTTGAGACAGCCTTTAAATTTTTTATTAATTTCCATTTTTTGGAAGAATTTTTTTCTATGCTTTTCCTTAGAAGCTTCTAATTTCCCAATCAAGATATGCTTCCCAGTCATTTAGTTTAATTTCATAGTTGGCATTTTTCTAATTTCTGCATGCAAAATATTAATGTAGGTACTCAAAAACAACGGCATTTTGGCCATTTCTCAGTTAATATTTTCTAGTTAAATCTTCCCATTTCTGTAAAGTACTTCCCAGTAAACACTTCCTATCAGGGGTATTAAATGAGGGCTGGGGTTTGGGAGCTTCTGACCTTGGAGGCACAATTTCCCATGTAAAAAATTTTTTATATATCTGTAATCTGAGAAAATTTTCTAGACATGTTATGTACCAAGTCTTATGGTGGCCCCCTAGACAGGCCATTTAGTTAATTACTGTTGAGTTGGGACTTCCCTATGGAGCTCCTGCACTCCTGACACCTCTACAAAGATTCCTAGTCACCTAAGAACACCCCAGAATCAGACTGGAGGGAGGATGCGCCCCTTTATCTTCAGAGCTGAATGAGTTCAGCTCATTTATATGGCGAAGGTTTTTTGCTCAGACTCTCAGAAATTCCAATTGAAAAGCCAAAATCAAAACCAGCCACCCATTTTTCCCCCCAGTCCCACCTTAGCCTATGTTCTGTCAACCCTTAACCTGGGTTCTGTCAACCCTGGTTCTACCTCGAGGATTTTAAAACACAGCTCAAATAAAGTCAGACCCTCTACCAAAGCAAGGGAAGGTCCTGGATCCAAGGGACAACTCACCCAAGTTCACCCAATCAGTGGAGAACAAGCAGGCACAATGGGCCCTTTGCTGATCCTAGCACCAAGTCCAAGTCCAAGGGATGGTCCTGGGTGAACTTCTTTGGAATCCTGCCAAGATTACGCCAAGTAATGTTAACATAAAAAAACAACAACATTGAAACCTGTAAAGAATTTTTGTGAGTTTATTTGAGCCAAACTGTCAACATATGCTGGGAAGTAGAACCTCAATGAATTGAGATAATGCTCCAGAGAATGGCGGGTTACATCTATATTTATATATTGAAATCAAAGGAAGGGACATAGGTGGGTTACATGAAATCCACTGATAGACTAGAGAGGTGGGAGAAAGCAAAGTGGGGAAACCTCTGGGATTGGATAAAAAGTTAAATGATAGACACATACTTAGGTGGGTGCAGGAACAATTATAATAATAATAAGGCATTTGTGGTATCTGTCCTGGTGCCCAGCACATTAGGTGCCCAGACAAGAGGTCAAGAAAAAGGGAAGTTACAAGTTACCCAGACATTTCAAGGGTATATTATAGATGCAAAAATACACATAGGTTCAGTTAAGGTAAATGTTGACCTTGTCAGTGAAGATACCAGCCTAGGACGTAACTATCCACCATAACTCCTTTTAGTTAAAGTTTAATTTCAGACCATTCTTTGTGGTTACTTTAGGTCTCTGAGTTTGTAAGACCACCATGCAGGCCTTCCCTGAGCTTGTCAGGTTAGCATGTGGTCCCTTTCATCCACAATAGTATATGAAACCACTTTTTAAATCTTAGAATCCAACCATTTTTTTAATTTCTTTTGCCTATACAAACCCTAACTCAAAGAAGTTTAAAAATATCTGGCACCATTATAAGTAGAAATAGCCTTTTTGCACTGAGAAGGCATCCAAGGCCTTCAAAATTGGGATTTCAGAATCTGAGGAAGTTTTATGAGGCAACAGGACCAAAAGGATCAGTGTGCAGTAAACCAACTCAAGTTTCTATGTCAAAGAAAAGAAACATGTCATTTGGGATGATTTGTTGAGGGGGAGGTAATTAACTAAAAAAATATTAATCTGTTAATTTTGCTGTAAGTAAATTATGAAACAATTTTAAACAATCTATTTTTCTTCCTTAAAAAATTATGGCTAACTTCCAAATAAAATGTATACTTTTCCTGCCTTAAAGAAATTAACAATATGGGTGACAGAATTTCAAGCAGAATTCGAAAAATATTATTTCAAATATTTTCCCACAGTAACAACCTGGGACATTTTTTCTTATTGATAACCAAGAAACTAACCCTGTATAACACTCTGGTAATTTGCTTCCCTGGACAAGGGTGGGAAAAGCAAGTATTTAAACTCTGGGAAAAGCCATCTCTAAGGAAACCTGCATGCTTACCCTGCTTTGGGGAAATTGTGTGAGTATAGGGCTTCAGAGAATGAGTCTCCAAAGCCCCTCTCCAGTAAATGCTTCTGGCAATCATGAGCTTATTAGATTTCTCTGGTAATTAGATGTCAGTGCAACAACTGCCCAGAGCCACATGCTACCAGGACAAATAAAATCTCAGCAACTTAGCCCCTGGATTTAATAGCTGATAGAGAGAAATGGCCAAAAAGAGGGTGGCTTGCAGAAAGAATGGGACAGAACTTTAGCATCCAGTGTTTCTAATTATACTTGGATTATTTAAAAGCCATTCCCTTTCTTGTCACTATCGGCTTTAGAAAGGATTAAGCACAATGCCAAAGAAAAGATTTGGGGTACACAAACAGCACACTTTTAATATAGTAGGTCAATTAGGAGCCTGGCTCCCAGTATGGAAAACCTGGGAAATGTATATGCTGTGTCACACCATCATTAATATTAGATTATACCAATGAGGGTAGAAGAAATAACCAAACTGTACCATAGATATAATTGTATACTTGAATCCTCTTGACAGATCTGCTATAAGCTGTTAGAGAACCAATTTAAAAGACTTTTTAAAAAAGATTATGAGAACAAAGACTACGCCATCTTGAGAAACAGAGCTGCTTGAGACTAGGATTTTGGCCTCAGCACCACCCAGTCTGGTCTCAGATGCAAACCAGGACCCTGCAGCCACTGGGGACAGAGACCTGTGACCACAGCTACAGAGCCACAGACACCAAGAGTCCAGAAATCCCCCCGGCAGATCCGTGAGTAACAGAGCCCATCCCCCTCCTTACAGGCTCGCAGGCAGCGCCATAGTAACCGATAGACCCACCCCTTGCCTGGGCCTCAGTGCTGCTACAGGGACCTTAGCCTGGAAGTGAGCAAACACCAGGAACTTGTCCCTTGCAGCACAGGCTAAGGGAGCCTTGGCCTGGAAGTGCACGAACACCGGGAACTTGCCCCTTGCAGCGCAGGCTAAGGGAGCCTTGGCCTGGAAGTGCACGAACACCTGGAACTTGTCCCTTGCAGCACAGGCTAAGGGAGCCTTGTCCTGAAGTGCACAAACACTGGGAACTTGTCCCGAGCTGCTCCAGCTAAAGGAGCCTTGGCCTGGAAGTGCGCGAATACTGGGAACTTGTTCCTCGTAGCACGGGCCCCAGGACCCCAATTCTCCAGGCAGGAGGAAACGCCAAGCACCAGTGACTTGACTGTGTTTCTTATCACCTGCGCCTGGGACACCTGATTCTCTGTGCATTCATACTAAGAGCCAGTGACTCCAATTCTTGGTTCATGTGTGAAAAGGCGAGGGCTAGGCCCTCCATCTTGCCCCAGGGTAAGGGCTACGCCCTCCATCTTACCTTGGCCATGTGCTTGGCAAGGAGCTTCTTCCCGGAAGTCTAAGCCTCTGCTAGCCACACCCAGGAACAAGACACCAACTTGCGCCTGGCCAATCGGCAGAGCACAGTCCTTTCTCCTCCCCTTACTATAAAACCCGTCTCCACACAGAGTTTTCTCTCTCGGCCACTTGGCTTGCCGTTGTGTCGGTGAGTGTGGTGGACCGGGAGCTCAAGCTAGCTTGAAATATAAAGGACTCTTTGCTTTTGCATCAGACTGGCTGGCTCCCTGTTGGTCTGCTGGGGATCTTGAAATCTGGGCATAACACTGTGCACACAGGGACCTTGATTCTCAATGCAAGTCTGGGCGAAAAAACAGAGACTCTGATACTGGATTCTTGGGGAACTCTGACTCCTGGTGCACTCGAGGGGGCTCTGATTTTCAACACACTCCAGGGGGGTCTCTGTTTCAGCACTGTGCAGGCGGGGTCCCTGATTCTAAGTGCACACACACGAGGCCACATTGAGAGCTGGTAATGCTGACTCTGAGAAAACCTGGTTCCCACCAACCCACCACAACCACACATCTTAGTGTCAGAGCTCTTCAGTGACACTAAGCTGGTGCAAAGTTCCAACTGTACATGGGCCAGGCCCATGCAACTCAACGTTTGAAACACCTGGAGATAATCAGAATGGGGAGACGACCCAACCCCCAGAGGAAAGAAAATGAGGACTCGCCAAGAAAGGAAATTAATGAAATTGAAGCATGCAACATGACAGAAAAAGAATTCAGAGTAATGGTTGTACAATTCATTCACCGGATGGAGGAGAAAATCAACAACCTATGCAAGAATCAGGAAGAAATGAAAAGTGATATAGCTACAATCAAAAACATCATGGAAGGTTTCAACAGTAGACTAGAAGAAGCAGAGGACCGAATTAGTGAGTTAGAAGATAAGGTAGAGAAACAAGCTCAATCTGAACAGCAACTGGAGAAAAAAAATTAAAAAGCAGGAAGAGAGCCTAAGGGAGCTTTGGGACAACATGAAACGAAGTAACATATGCATAATAGGGCTGCCTGAAGGACAAGAAGAGCAGCAAGGATTAGAAAATTTATTTGAAGAAATAATGACAGAAAACTTCCAAGATATGGGGAAGAAAAAATTTAAACAAGTACAGAGAGTCACAAGCAAGATGAACCCCAAAAGACCCACACCAAGACACGTCATAATAACAATGGCAAATGTACACAACAAACAGAGAATCTTAAAGGCTGCAAGAGAGAGACAGAGAGTAACCTACAAAGGATCCCCCATCAGATTATCAAATGATTTCTCAACAGAAACACATCAAGCTAGAAGGGAATGGAAGGAGATATACAAAGTTTTGCAAAGCAAAGGACTGAATCCAAGAATACTCTATCCAGCAAGACTATCAATCAAAACTGAAGGGGAAATCAGGAGCTTTGCAGACAAAAATGGCTAAGGGAGTTTATCACTACCAAGCCAGCAATGCAAGAAATGCTAAAGGGAATGCTGTAAAAAGAAGAAACATAAAAGAAATAAAGAAGACAGGCACAAAAATAGAAATGACTACAAGAAAGTACCTTTCAATAATAACTTTAAATGTAAACGGACTAAATGCTCCAATCAAAAGACATCGAGTGGCTGAATGGATAAAACAACAGGACCCATATATATGCTGTCTACAAGAGACCCACATCAGAACAAGGGACTCACACAGACTGAAAGTGAAGGGATGGAAAAATATCTTTCAGGCAAATGGAAATGGAAAAAAACGCTGGGGTAGCAATAGTTATATCTGACAATATAGACCACAAAGTGAAGGCCATCAAAAGAGATAAAGAAGGCCACTTCATAATACTAAAGGGATCGATACAACAAAAGGATATAACCCTGATAAACATATATGCACCCAATGCAGGAGCACCCAAATACATAAAAAACCTCATAGAAAATAAAAAGGGAGAGATCAACAACAACACAATCATAGTAGGGGACTTAAACACACCACTGACCTCACTAGATAAATCCTCTAGAAAAAAATCAGCAAAAAAAGAGCAATCCTAAATGACTCACTAGATCAAATGGACTTAATTGACATCTTCAGAACATTTCACCCCAAAACCACGGAATATATGTTCTTTTCAAGTGTACATGGGACATTTTAAAAAATAGACCACATATTGGGTAACAAGAAAAATCTCCCCAAATTCAAGAAGATTGAAATCATACCAAGCATCTTCTCAGACCACAATGGCATAATATTAGAAATAAACTACAATAAAAACAATCCAAAAAACTCAAAAACTTGGAAGCTGAATAGCATGCTACTAAATAATGACTGGATTACCAATGAGATCAAAGAAAAAATTAAAAACACCCTGGAAACTAATGACAATAACAGCACAACAATCCAAAATCTATGGGACACAATGAAAGCAGTCCTGAGAGGGAAGTTTATAGCACTACAGGCCTACATCAAAAAACAAGAAAAAATGATAGTAAATCATCAAACTCTACAACTCAAAGAATTAGAAAGAGAACAACAACAAGAAAAGCCTAGACTGAACAGAAAGAAGGAGATAATAAAGATCAGAGCAGAAAGAAATGACATAGAGACCAAAAAAACAATACAAAAGATCACTGAAACCAAGAGCTGGTTCTTTGAAAGGATAAACAAGATTGATGAGCCTCTAGCCAGGCTCACCAAGAAGCAAAGAGAGAGGACTCAAATAAACAAAATCAGAAATGAAAGAGGCAAAATAACAACAGACCCCACAGAAATTCAAAGAATTGTTAAAGAATACTATGAACAACTCGACTCTAACAAACTAGACAACCTGGAGGAAATGGACATATTCCTAGAAAAATACAATCTTCCAAAACTCAATCCGGAAGAATCTAAAAATCTAAATAGGCCAATAACTATGGAAGAAATTGAAGCAGTCATCAAAAAGCTCCCAGCAAAAAAAAAGCCCGGGGCTCGACGGCTTTAAGGGGAGTTTTACCAAACATTTAAGGAAGAACTAAAACCTATCCTCCTCAGACTATTCCAAAAAATTCAAGAGGAAGGAACACTTTCCAGCTCATTCTATGAAGCCTGCATCACCCTAATACCAAAACCAGATAGAGACAACACAATGAAAGAGAATTATAGGCCAATATCCCTCATGAACATTGATGCCAAAATCCTCAACAAAATTCTAGCAAATCAGATCCATCAATACATTAGAAAGATCATACACCATGACCAAGTAGGATTTATCCCAGGGATGCAAGGATGGTACAATATCCGCAAATCAATAAACGTGATACATCACATAAACAAATTGAAAGAAAAAAAACGACATGGTCATATCAATTGATGCAGAAAACGCATTTGACAAAATACAACACCCATTTCTGATAAAAACTCTAAGCAAGGTGGGAATAGAAGGATCATACCTCAAAATAATAAAAGCCATATATGACAAACCCACAGCCAACATCATAATCAATGGGCAAAAACTAAAACCATTTCCCCTAAAAACAGGAAAAAGACAGGGATGCCCCCTCTCACCACTCCTGTTCAACATAGAACTGGAAGTATTAGCCATTGCGATCAGACAAGAAGAAGAAATAAAAGGCATCTAAATTGGAAAAGACGAAGTAAAACTGTCCTTATTCGCAGATGACATGATATTATACATAAAAAACCCTAAAGACTCCATCAAAAAATTATTAGACTTAATAAATGAATTCGGCAATGTAGCAGGATACAAAATTAATGCCAAGAAATCTAAGGCATTTCTTTACACCAATAGTGAACTTACAGAAAGAGAGACTAAAAAGGCAATCCCATTTACCATCGCACAAAAAAAATTAAGATACCTATGAATAAACTTAACTAAGGAGGTTAAAGATTTATATGTGAAAAACTACAGGAAACTGAAAAAAGAGATAGAGGAAGACATAAACAGATGGAAGAACATACCGTGTTCATGGATTGGTAGAATCAACATCATCAAAATGTCCATACTACCCAAAGCAATCTATAGATTCAATGCAATCCTCATTAAATTACCAATGGCATATTTCACAGATCTAGAACGAACGTTTCAAAAATTCATCTGGAATAAAAAAAGACCCCGAATAGCTGCAGCAATCCTGAGAAAGAAGAACAAAGTAGGTAGAATCTCAATACCAGATATCAAGTTGTATTCCAAAGCCACTGTTCTTAAAACAGCTTGGAACTGGCACAAGAAAAGACATATAGATCAATGGAATAGAATAGAGAACCCAGAAATCGACCCAAACCACTATGTTCAATTAATATTCGACAAAGGAGGCAAGAGCATACAATGGAGTCAAGACAGTCTCTTCAATAAATGGTGTTGGGAAAATTGGACAGATACATGCAAAAAGATGAAACTAGACCACCAACTCACACCATACACAAAAATAAACTAAAAATGGATAAAGGACTTAAACGTAAGTCAGGAAACCATAAAAATACTAGAGGAATCCACAGGCAATGAAAGCGCAAACATATGTCGAAGGAATTTCTTCTCTGCTACTGCTCCTAGGGCAATGGAAACTAAAGAGAAAATAAACAAATGGGACTACATCAAAATAAAAAGCTTCTGCACAGCAAAGGAAACCATCAACAAAACAACAAGAAAGCCCACTGCATGGGAGAACATATTTGCCAATGATATCACCGATAAGGGTTTAATCTCCAACATTTACAGGTAACTTATGCAACTTAACAAAAGGAAGATAAACAATCCAATCAAAAAATGGACAACGGACCTAGATAGACACTTTTCAAAAGAGGACATACAGAAGGCCGAAAGACATATGAAAACATGCTCAGTCACTAATTATAGGAGAGATGCAAATCAAAACAACAATGCGGTATCATCTCACACCTGTCAGAATGGCTATCATCAACAAATCAACAAACAACAAGTGTTGGAGAGGATGTGGAAAAAAAGGAACCCTTCTGCACTGCTGGTGGGAATGCAGACTGGTGCAGCCACTGTGGAGAACAGTATGGAGTTTCCTCAAAAAACTAACAATGGAACTCCCATTTGACCCAGTGATCCCACTTCTAGGAATATATCCCAAGAAGCCAGAAACACCAATCAGAAAGGATATATGCACCCCTATGTTCATAGCAGCACAATTCACCATAGCTAAGATTTAGAAACAGCCTAAGTGTCCATCAGCAGATGAGTGGATTAAAAAACTGTGGTACATCTACACAATGGAATACTAGGCTGTGGTAAAAAAGAAGGAATTATTGCCATTTGCAACAGCGTGGACGGAACTGGAGAGCATTATGCTAAGTGAAATAAGCCAGTCAGAGAAAGATAAATACCACATGATCTCACTCATTTGTGGAATATAGAGAACAACATAGACTGATGGACAGGGACAGATCCAAAGAGAGAAACAGTGATCAGACTATCAATCCCCAGAGGGAAAGTAGGGGAGGGAGGGGGTAAGGTAGAGAGATCAACCAAAGGACTTGTATACATGCATATAAGCCAAACCAATGGACCAGGACAACAGGGGGACGAGAGCATGAGTGTGTGTGTGTGGGGGGGAGAGTTTGGGGTTAATGGGAAATGAGGACACATTTGTAATACCTTAACCAATAAAGAAATTTAAAAAAATAAAAATTAAAAATAAATAAAAAATAAAAAAGGTTATGATTTGGTCCTTTTTCTTCAAGGAGTGTGAGGAATAAGAGTAAAATCGAGAGCAAGAAGCCGGCTGTACCACTTCCTGCCTTAGGTCCTGCGGCAGTGGACCCTAAAGGTTGTGTCACTGTCATTCATGGTTCTAAACAAAATGATGTAACATATTTAACAGCTGTACCTGGAAGTACAGCTGTTGCAGCACCTCCACTTGAAAGGAGAGGCTAAAGCTGAGCTCTGCAGTGTCTCTCCACAGTCTTCGGACTCAGGAAAAGTGAACTGGTTTTAGGTAGGATGGTTACTCTAGTGAGAAAGTGCTGAAGTTTTTGGCCTCCACAAATTCAAAAGAAATATGGAGAAATTTGAAAAGAAAGTTGAAAAATAATTAAGGTAACAAATAAAAAAAAATTTAAAGAAAATGTGATGTATATGTATACATGTGGAATATTATACAGCCATACTAAATAAGAATGAAATCCTGCCATTTTGACAATATGGATGGACTTTGAGGGCATTATTCTCAGTAAAATAAGTCAGACAGAGTAGGCAATACTGAGTGAAAGCACTTATATATGGTTCATTAAAAATAAAGTGAACTCATAGAAACAAAGAATGGATTGCTATTTGCCAGAGGCTGGGGATGTTGGGCTTTTTTATTCTCCTCCTGTAATGGTTTCTATTTCTACTTTCTTATTTTATCTCTTTTGTTTCATAAACATGTTACTTTGATGGGGACATTCAATTTCTTTGTTGGAGTAGCTGGACTCCAATGTACATAAATATTGTAACTATTTCCAACTCTGGGAAACAATAAATGTGAAACTGATCATTTCATACAGACTGCATCATAGTTAAGGAATAGCAGCACTCAGGGACTAAACTATGCTACTTATTTTTAAAATAATTTAATGTATGTAGTATAAAATATGCAGGGATAAACATTGACATTAGCCAAAATTATTGATATTCTGACATTCAGTACCTAATTGCAGTAATTTACCCAAGTTTTCTGGATGGAAATCAGTAGTTTTTTAGTGGTGAGAAAGCACCCTTAGCTTATAAATTGATAGTAGAAGAATATACCAACTGCATAGAGAATTTTTTTAAGCTGAGAGTGGAGAGCAATATGGTATGGGGTTAGAAGCTTGGGCTCTGAGCATGAAGGGGTTCCCATTGATTTCACCTAGGACAATATGAGAATTGAATTACATAATAAGAGTGATGATAATAACCCATTAAATAAAAGAAATCCAAGAGCTCAAAAGTATATCCTATATAATAAAAGCCTAATATGCTAAGTGTCCGGCCGGCTGTTCAACCAAAGCGTAATATGCTAATGATATGCTAAGGATGCTCAACCACTTGCTATGATGTGCACTGACCACCAGGGGGCAGACAGTCGACCGGTCAACCAGTTGCTATGACATGCACTGACCACCAGGGGGCAGAGGCTCCTACTGGTAGGTTAGCTTGCTGCTGGGGTCCAGTCGATCAGGACTGAGCGAGATGGGCTGTGTAATGGGTGACCCGCAGAGACGACCACCAGGCATTCAGATAAAAATTTAGGAGCCTTTATTAAGCTGGCCAGCGACTATAGTTACAGCACCCTGCTGAAGCAGAGGCTGAACTGCAGTGCCGACTACAGGAGTTACATTTTATTATTAAATCCTGTGGAGGCCCAGAGAAAAATGTGTCTTTCAAATTCTGGGCCCCCAATATGGAGGAAACTCTCTTTATTTATACTTTTTCCAGTCCTTTGTCTCCCAAATTTGGAATGAGACTTCCGGGCCTTCTGAGAAAGAAGGCCTGCGTGCTGGGAAGGGGCCATGAGACCATATCTCAAGGCCTGGCCTGATGTCAGTACCTTCCTATCTATGTGTTCTAGGACAGCGTGCCCCACCTGGCCGAAGAGCCAGATATGCAGCCCAGCACAGCTGGACATGCCCTGGAGCCATCCCACGATCCCTCCCCGGCTGGCCAACCTCCCACATCCTTCCCCAGCCCCAATTATACACTGGTGGGGTCTCTCAGCCTGGCCTGCACCCTCTCATAATTTGGGACCCCTCGGGGGATGCCAGCTTCGGCCCGATCTCGCAGGCCAGGCCAAGGGAACCCAGTGGTACACAAATTCCTGCACCAGGCCTCTAGTAAACAAATACATGAATTAATGGAAAGTTTGATATGGAACATAATATTTTAGAGTCTCACATTACCTTTGCAGAAATTATTTATTATTGCAAGAGGAAAAGAATAATTTTAGAGTAGAGATGCTTGACAGATAACACCTTAGTCAAGTGATCAAACCAAAGATCATCAGAATATACAAGATGACAGCCGATAGGACAGGAGTGAGGAAGAGAGTGTGAGGGAGTGAGGGAGTGAAAGGGGAGTGCAGGGCATATGTGTATGTGTGAGTGAGGGACAGTTATATTCCGCAGAACTGTTGGGGGCTGGCGGACCAGGCTCCCCTAGCTGGGCAGCCTCTCTTACTGCTGCAATCTCTCCTGGGGCGGCCAGCTCTGCTGCAGAGACTGCACCATCTTGAAGGGGAGAGCAGCTGTACTGGGAGCCCAGCCTCACCTCCATCTGGGGAGACCTCGGACACCACCAAGGACCCTACAGCCACACTGGCCAGGGAACTACTGCCTTGGCTGTGAACTCACAAACACAGAGACTACAGCATCCCCAGCCACAAGCTTCTAAAATGTTTGTCCAGGGGGAGACAAAATAGTGGCCAAATAGGCGGACTGGTCCAGTGCCTTCTCATGGAACCGATAGAAGAAACAACTAAATCAAATAACATCCACCCTGAATTGGTGAATGAAACACAGCTGGTGAGACAATCCATGGCTGGAACGGTCAGCGGTCACCTGGAGAATGGTGGGATCAAGGATCTGAGCTGGATGGAGAAACATATGCAGCCAGGACAGAGACTTATGCAGCCAGTCTTAGACAGAGACCGTGCCATACCAAATCCAAGTCCTTTGGGGACAGTGTAGTGCTCAACTATGGAAGGGGGTCCACAGGGCTGCTGGCATCAGGGGAACTCTAGATCTAAGCCCACAGCCATGGAAGGCTGCACCCAGAAAGGCAGCCTGGAGTTCTGCACTGGCCACGCAGTGCTAGGGGGAAAGAGACATGCAGCAGCACAGTTGTTCTGTCTTTATAATTTCCTTGCCTTTACTCACTAAACCCAGTGCATAGGATCTTTCAATTATAAACACTCACCAAGGCAGCAATGCAGGGGAAGGTGGTTTTGTGGAAGCTGGGGATTAAAATAGAGAGAGATGATCAGAAAGCCAGCTCTGGGACAGTCTGGTCCCTTCAACCTTAAATAGACATTTTTCTCCTGGAGACCAGACCCCTCCTAGCAGCACAGCCACACCCAGCCTTGAGCTCAGCAGGGAAACAGATTCCAAATACCCCCAGGGAGCCCTTGGGGACTGAGTTGAGGGGCCATTTGGTCCCAGAAACTAATGCAGCAACACCCCACCTAGAGCCCATGTCAGAAATAGATGCTTATGTAAATAGGACTGGAAGCAGAAAGAAAAACAAAGCAGGCAGATTGATCCCTCCTGCCTGAAACCAAAGTTGTGGCGTCTACACAGAGGAGTGGTAGGATCGCTGGGAACTTCAACATGTGCTAACTACAAACAAACTTCACTACTTCACTTTTTTTTTTTTTTTTATCTTTTACTTAACACATTGCGGACCAGTAGTTTTATTGCTAGCTTTACCAAGTGGCCAGATAAGTTTCTATTGAAAAAGTACAAAAAACATTTTACATAAATGTTAAAGGCACATTTTAAAATTAAATACCCATTGCATTTTGAAGTTATTTATTACATGTTCTTACAAGATAATATCTTTTTAAAGTATGATACTTAGTAAAACACTGTGTAATATGAAGTGGAACTAAACAAAGCTGGCAAATGTAACATGTTTCTCTTCTCTTACTTTTGCATTCTTTGCAAACTTTAGCACGATATTTCTTTTTATATAAAGTTTCTGCAATTGAACCCTATTGTAAGAGTTATCTTGGTATATGTGATGCCCCAATTCCAGATACAGCCAAAGTAGTGACAGAATTTTTCCCTTCACCTGTGTAAAATTTCCGTATTGCAAATATACCCAGTCTTGCTCTCACATGACATTCTTACAAGTACACCATCCTATATAATAAAGAGGTAATATGCAAATTGACCATCACTCCAACACACAAGATGGCCGCCCCCATGTGGTCAAAGATGGCCACCCCCATATGGACACAAGATGGCCACCACAAGATGGCCAGCAGGGGAGGGCAGTTGTGGGCGATTAGGGCAGCCGGGGAGGGCAGTTGGGAGGGACCAGACCTGAAAGGGAGGGCAGTTAGGGGTGACCGGGCCGACAGAGGAGGGCAGTTGCGGGGAACCAGGCCTGCAGGGGAGGGCAGTTGGGGAAACCAGGCCCGCAGGGGAGGGCAGTTGGGGGAAACCAGACCTGCAGGGGAGGGCAGTTGGGGGGGGGGACCTGGCCTGCAGGGGAGGGCAGTTGGGGACAATCAGGATTGCAGGGGAAGGCAGTTAGGGGCAACCAGGCCTGCAGGGGAGGACAGTTGGGAGGGACAAGGCCTGCAGGGGAGGGCAGTTAGAGGTGACTGGGCCAGCAGGGGAAGGCAATTAGGGGCAATAGGGCTGGCTGGGGAGGGCAGTTAAGGCTGACTGGGCCATCAGGGGAGGGCAGTTGGGGGTGACCAGGCCTGCAGGGAGGGCAGTTGGGGGTGACCAGGGCCTGCAGGGAGGGAAGTTAGGGGTGACCAGGCCACCAGGGGAGGGCAGTTAGGGGCAATCGGGCCAGCAGGGGAGCAGTTAGGTGTCGATCAGGCTGGCGGGGAGTGGTTAGGGACAATCAGGCAGGCAAGCAGGTGAGCGGTTGGGAGCCAGCAGTCCTGGATTATGAGATGGATGTCCAACTGCCCATACCTCTGGGTCCCCCCCAGTGGGCAGTCGGACATCCCTTGAGGGGTCCCAGATTGGAGGGAGTGCAGGCTGGGCTGAAGGACACCCACCCCACCCACCCACCCACCCCCACCCCCCTCACGAATTTTGTATTTAATAATTTTAGATAGGTTGTAAGTTTGAAATAGAAGATGTCCCCTCCAGGGAATCATGCCTTCATCTAATAATTCTTGCATAGGCTTATATATTGTTTGAAATTTACTAATAAAGTGGTTGAGTACAGATTGAATTTTAAGTAGCCCGAGTAAAGGTTTAGTCATGTTTGCATTGTCATTGAAATGCCAATAAGTCCAGATTTGTTCAAAATGATTTCAGCTCATTGTCTGAGGAAATATTGGAGCAGCTAGAACTAGATTTGTAGAACAATATTCTTTTCAAGTATCCTTTCAAGAATGCCCCATTAGCACTAAAAGTACTAATTACACACCATAAGTCCTAAAAAATTTTTCATATATGTTGGAGTAACAGGAGACCACTTTATTGCTTTTGATATTTTGTGTTTTCCCAAGTTTTGGTTATAATATATGTTCAATTGATGACAAAATAGTTCAAACATATCGTCATCAAAAATCAAGTTGGTGACTTCAATGATGTTCTTAAAATTAGACAGTATAACTGTAACCCCAGAATTACCTCCAAATTTTTCCAAATTAGATTGAAAGTCCACTTTTGACCAATCGTTATGTTAGCAACCAAGATGCAAATTACACTCAAAATCATGTGTGGAATTGTTCAAACTTTCAGGTTCGAAATCACTTGAAATTACTATTTTTTGCCTTTTCGAAGGAATAACTATATCACTGCCACTGTCAAAGTTTTCATCACTTTCACTTGGAATAGCTGATAAATTGTCAGCAAATATATCCAGAATTTTATCATGTTCTTTGTCACTATCCATGGTTACTGAGCACATTAAAAATATCAAATTGATATAAAAACAGTTATTTTTATTACTAATGACAAGAGACTAATCATTTTTAATTCCTTTTGTAATTTTTAACTTCAGCAAATGTGTTTTCCATTACATTGTTTCTCTCTAAATGACAACAATGAAAAGCTGAGAATTCTCATGATTGGCCACAGCCTTAGGACAGAAATAATGAGAATTCTCGTGATCAGTCCTCAATGTTAAGAAACTTAAATTTTTTCGTTATTTTATTTTTTGTTTTTTATTTTTATTTATTATCATTATTTTTTAACCTTTCATTTTTTTGGATTAGTGTTCTACATTCTATTTTTATTTTTTTATAATTATTTTACTCTATCTCATTTTTTTTCTTTATGCCAACCCTTTCTTCCTCACTTCTCCCTTTTTCATCCTGTTTCTCTTCTCCTGTTCCTGCTTTAGTTTTCTCTCTCCTTTCTTTTTACTCCTTGTTAAAAACTGATCTTCATCTGTTTTATTGATGCATTACTATTATAGTAGTCTCTGTGGGCTTACTCATATATCTAATTTCCTCTCCCCTTTTCCAAATCCATGCACCCTTCTCTTTTCTCTTTCTTCTCTAGCCAATTTCTTTTTCTTTCTTGTTGTTATTCTTTGTTTGATGTTTGTTAGTTTGTTTTGATGTTTTTGATTTATTTATTTTATGCTTTTGTTTTTCCTCTCCTTGCTTGTTTTCTTCTTCTACTAATAGCTTAATTAGTTTCACTCACCAAACCCAGGACTATCTCCTTTCTACTCTATTATCCTTTTCCAAAATTATATGAATAGATAGATAGATAGATAGATAGATAGATAGGTTAAAGACAGGGGAATTTTTTTATTTTATATATATAAAAATTTTCTTTTATATATATATTCTAAAATATATATTTTAATTATTATTTTATTATTTATTATTTTTTTAATTGAGTATTTTGTTTTTTACTTTTCTTTTTATACAATCATTCTCTTTCTACCTCTTTGATACTGAATTGTGGCCATTCCCCCATTCATTCAATTCCTTTACCTTACCTTCTGGAAATAAGCTCTGCCCCTTCAGATTCAGCTCCCCTCCTTTTTTCTGGCTGTTTATTGTGTGAATGTTTTGGATTAGTTGTTGGTTTTGTGGAGTTTTATCCCCATAAAATATATTTTTCCCTTTCTTTTTTTTCTTTTCTCTCTTACCTTTTCTCCTCTTCTCAATATCATTTTTGTGCTCTTTTCTCTCCCCTAATTCTCTTTTCTGTGGTAGTCACCTTCATTTGGGGTTATTGGTGTTGTGAATACCTTCATGTTTTGTTCCCTCTGTGTTGTGTCTTGTTGAGCTTATTTTTTGCCTTTTGGTCAATGTGGTAGAGAGTGAGCCACATAACCTCACACCCTGAGAGAAGCAAAAATGTGGAGACAAAAAAAACAGCCCCCATAGGAAAGAAAAGGAGGAATGACTGGAAAAGGCAGTAAATGAAATGGAGGCAAGCAATTTGTCAGAAAAAGAATTCAGATCAATGGTCATATGGATGCTGAAAAGGATGGAAGATAAATTAAACAATATGTGTAAGAATCAAGAGGAAATGAAGAATGCCGAAACCGGTTTGGCTCAGTGGATAGAGCGTCGGCCTGCGGACTGAAAGGTCCCAGGTTCGATTCCGGTCAAGGGCATGTACCTGGGTTGCGGGCACATCCCCAGTGGGAGATGTGCAGGAGGCAGCTGATCGATGTTTCTCTCTCATCGATGTTTCTAACTCTCTATCTCTCTTCCCTTCCTCTCTGTAAAGAATCAATAAAATATATTTAAAAAAAAAGAGGAAATGAAGAAGAACCAAGGAGAAATGAAGAATGACATAGCTGCAATAAAGAACACAATAGAAAGCATCAACAGTAGACAAGAAGAATCTGAGGACCACATCAGTGAGCTAGAAGAGAAGGTAGGAAAAAACACCCAAGCAGAGTAGCAACTAGAAAAAAAACCTTAAAAATCAGGAAGAGAGACTAAGGGAGCTTTGGGACAACATGAAACGAAACAACAGCCACATAGTAGGGGTGAAAGAAGGAGAGGAAACTGAGCAAGGAATAAAAAAACCTGTTTGAAGGAATAATGACAGAAAACTTTCCTGATATTGGAAAGAAAAAACTCACACAAGTCCAAGAAGCTCACAGAGTCCCAAACAAGATGAACCCCAAAAGACCCACACCAAGACACATCATAATTAAATTGGCAAACACCAATGACAAAATAGAATCTTAAAGGTGGCCAGAGAGAGACAAAAAGTTACCTATAAGGGATCTCCCATTAGACCATTAACTGATTTCTCAGCAGAAACACATCAGGCCAGAAAGGAATAGAATGAAATATACAAAGTGATGAAAAGCAAGGGACTGAATCCAAGAATACTATACCCCACAAGGCTATAATTCAAAATTGAAGGTGAAATCAGTAGTTTCACAGACAAAAAAAGGGTTAAGGGAGATTATTACCACCAAGCCAGAAAAGCAAGAAATGTTAAAGCAAATGATGTAAAAAGAAGAAATAGGAAGGGAAGAGGAACACAGGAATAAAGAATAAAAATGGCGACAAACAAGTACCAATCAATAATAACCTTAAATGTAAACAGATTAAATGCTCCAATCAAAAGACATAGGGTAGCTGAGTGGATAAGAAAACATGACCCATATATATGCTGTCTACAAGAGATCCACCTCAGAACAAAGGACTCACACAGACTGATAGTGAAGGGATGGAAAAAATTTTCAGGTGAATGGAAATGAAAAAAAAAAAAGCTGGGGTAGCAATACTTATATCAAACAAATTAGACCTCAAAGTGAAGGTCACAACAGGAGATAAGGAAGGCCACTTCATAATACTAAAGGGATTGATACAACAAGAGGCTATAGCTCTAGTAAACATATATGCACCCAATACAGGAGCACACAAACAAAAAAAAAAGACTTCTGGAAGATATCAAGGGAGAGATTAACAGCAATGCAATCATAGTAGGGGACTTTAATACCCCATTGACACCACTAGAAAAATCCTCTAAACAAAAAATCAGCAGAAACATCAATCCTAAATGACTCACTAGATCAGATGGAATTAATTGACATCTTCAGAACATTTCACTCTAAAGCTACTGAATATACATTCTTCTCAAGTGCACACGGGACATTTTCAAAGATAGACCACATATTGGGACACAGGCAAAGTCTCTTCAAATTCAAGAAGATAAAAATCATATCAAGCATCTTCTCATATCACAGTGGCATATAATTATAAATTAACTACAATATAAGCAATGAAAAAAAATCAAACAGTTCGAGGCTAAATAGCATGCTATTAAACAATGATTGGGTTACCAAAGAGATCAAAGAAGAAATAAAAAGCATCCTAGTAAGAAATGACAATGAAAACACAACAATCCAAAATCTAAGGAACACAGTGAAAGCAGTCTTGAGAAGGAAGTTCATACCTCTACAGGCCACCTCAAAAAAAAAAACCAAAAACAAACAAACAAAAAAAAACAGCAAGAAAAAATGATAATAAATTATCTAACCCGAGAGAGTCCTCCAGCTCTGTAGTCAGTGCCGTGGTTCTTTCTCCACCAGGTCTGAGAACTGAGCCCCAGCCAACCCAGTCACAGCAGACGTTTCTGGAGGATTCCTTTCTGAGCACCTTGAAGATAAGTATCTGAGCCCCACCCACACTCCTGAGGCTGGCAGGAGAGAGCCTGCTGAGGGACCAGGCCTCAGCCATTGCAGCTCTGGAGTACTTGCCCGCTGAGCTCTTCCCACCACTCTTCATTCAGGCCTACCATAGGAGAATGCAGAAGCCCCTGAAGGCCATGGTGCAAGCCTGGCCCTTCACTGTCCTTCCTCTGGGCTGCCTGTCACAGCTGTCCCTGAACAAGCTCTTAAAAGCCGTGTTGGATGGGCTGGATGTACTGCTTGCCCAGGAGGTTTGGCCCAGATGCTCAGGCTGCAGCACCTCTGAGACCTCAACATGGATTCTCCCTCCTTCCTCAGAAGCCGTGTGGACCTGATGCTCAGGTGCCTGCAGACCCCCTTGGACAAACTCTCCATAATGAATTGCCAGTGGCTGACCCATTCAGACGTGACACCGTTTCCAGTGCCCGAACCTCAGGAAGCTGAAGTCCCTGCATCTATTTGGCCTCAGCCTCACCGATGTTAGTCTTGAGCCCCTCTGAGCTCTGCTGGAGGCAGTGGCACCCACCCTCCAAGACCTGGGCCTGGATAACTGTGCGATGGTGGACTCCCAAGTTGAGGCCATCCTGCCTGTCCTGAGCCGCTGGCACCAGCTCAGGTTCTTCACCATCTCTGAGAACAACTTTTCCGTGGCCACTGTGGAGAAGCTGCTGCGCCACACAGCTGGGCTGCGCAATTTAGACCTTGAGCTGTACCCCATCCCCCTGGAGTGTTACAGGATCCAGGGGATCTGTAACAAGTCTCTGTCAACAAGGAGAGACTTGCCCAGATCCGGGCTGAGCTCATGGGGATACTGAGGGAGTTAGGACAGCCCAGGACCATCTGTCTTGGCACCAAGTACTGTCACACATGTGGCAAAAGTAAAGTTTATGATGTGGAGTTTTCATGATGTGTAGCCATACTGTGCCCCTGTAATGACCCTACTCAGTGGGAACACTCAGCAAAAGCTTTGTTCTGGGCCCTTGGAAGGTGTAATAAAGAACTGGGTGCATTATGCAGGGGGCACCCACGTTCCAGATTCATGCTCCTGTGAATGGGGAAAGGAAGGGACCAAGCCCAGGTCCACGATTACAGGGGCAAATGTTGGGGAGTTCATGGGACCTCAGGGGGCAAGTGTCCTAGAATCAGAAATATGAATCTGATTTGCTTGGGGAGGGGGGCCGTATTTGGGTTAATGCCACAGCCTGAGCTGCATGTGTGGGAGTTAATGCTGAGGTGGATGATTGTAAAGGAATGATCAGAAATAAAGACAATTTCAAAGGCAAAAAAAAAAAAATTATCTAACCCGACAACTTAAAGAATTAGAAAGAGAGCAACAAGAAAAGCCCAGAGTAAGCAGAAGGAAGGAAATAGTAAAGATCATAGTGGAAATAAACGACATAGAGATTTAAAAAAAATACAAAAGATCAACAAAACCAAGAGCTGGTTCTTTGAAAGGATAAACAAGATTGATGAACCTCTAGCCAGGCTCACCAAGAAGCAAAGAGAGAGGATCCAAATTAACAAAATCATAAATGAAAGAGGTGAAGTAACAACAGACCCCATAGAAATACAAAAGATTATGAAAAAAATACTATGAACAACTCTATTCCAACAAACTGGAAAACCTAGAAAAAAATGGTCATATTCTTAGAAAAATACAAGCTTCCATAACTCAATCAGGAAGAATTAAAAAACCTGAATAGGCCAATAACTACCAAAGAAATTGAAGCAGTAATAAAAAATCTTCCAGCAACAAAAGCCTGGGCCCAGACAGCTTTACAGGGAAGTTCTACCATGCATTCAAAGAAGAACTAAAACCTATCGTCCTCAGACTATTCCAAAAAATTCAAGAGGAAGTGCTGGAGGCTAAGACCAGGAGGTCACGATTATGCAAGAAGTCCTTCAGAAGGCTGATGGACTTTGGGGCTTCAGCAGGGCTAAAAATCTGCATATTATTATCTGGTGCTGGCTGAACAGCTGAAGGCAATTCCCCTAACCTGATAATCCTTTATTGTTTACCAAACCTTACTTTTGATATGTGTGTTTGCTTTGCTAAAGGGAAAAATGTGTAAATAAAAAGCTGTGGTTCCAGACATTCAGGGAGCCCAATTCACTAGAGGGTGAGACTTCTGCCTGGCTTTCCCCCATGCCTTCAAACTTTATATTTCTTGCCTAGTCTCTTTATTTATGTCACAGCTCCTTCTCCAGATTCCTGAACCCTTGCTGTGATAAGACTATGGCATGTATGGCACCTCAACGACCAACATCTGGAGAAGAAGATTATTCGCTTGAGAGAAAAGGAAGTTCACCGGTAAAGGTGGGGATCACCAAAAATTCGGTGGGGAGATTCACTGTGCATAAAGCTTGGAATTCGAAATCCAAGGTGGTTGAGGACATCTTTTTCAAGCCAGGCTGTAATGGGGAAGAATTTGATTCAAAGGCAAAATTATAAAGAAATTGAAATGTCAAAAGGTACTCTCTTAAATCAGGCTCAAGGAAAATGAGTGCCTTTGTCATATTTAATTATGTGGAGTCTTGTTCAAATTTCAAAATGCCTAATTCATATTGGGGATCAAAAGTCTGTAGTAACTAAAAAGGCCCTGCCACATCTTCCACCTCTAGTATGGAGAGGCTTGGCAGCTAGAGAGGGTGTAGCTGTCAGCGGACTCTCTGATGCTTTGTTTGAAAATTAACATGTGACGCCTTGGGACAGGCAGAGTTTAGCTAAAATAACTTTAAAGAGTAGTCAATGCTATGGAGAGCAGAATTGGAAAAGATTCATGAAAAAAACTTTAATTTATTAAGTCTTGTCTACATGTTATCTGTAGAATGTGGTTTTTATCTGTCATTTTTGTTTGGTTTAATGTGTTTATGTGGGGGTGGGGAGACACATGGCCAAGGGTACCTGTTCTAGGAGACAAAGGGAGGTAGAGATAACAAAAAGAAAAGTCTCATTTTCGCCATGTTTTTTATTTCCCAGTCCATCATTTAAAATTTAGCAGAATTTAGGGATGTGTCTGGGATTTCTGTACTTGTAAAGAGAAAAAGACTATCTTAAGAGAAAGGCACTCCCCGTTCAAATTTTGGATGGCTTATTAAGCTGAGCTCAATCTCTTTATAGATGCTATAGAATAAATCCAAGACTGTTTTTCTCAAAAAAAAAAAAAAATGGAAAAATGACCCAAGGAAAAAATATACAGGCTGGGTTTACGCAACAAGATTAGTGTTTCCATAGTAAAGGGTAGTTTTTGAATTATAATGGACCGCATTCCAAAGTTAACCTTAAGGCCACTGAAAGTCAGTAAATTTTCTTTGTTACAGAATTTGCCAAAGAAAATTACCTTGGATGGTAATAATTGGCTTTAGAATCTCAAAATTGTTGAAACATGGAAAAATAGATGTAACTAAAATGAAAGAATTTGTAATAAAGCTTTTCAGTTATAATGTATTAATAATGAAGGTCCAGTAGCCCGGGGGAGACTGGCTTCACTTTTTGATAGAGGAGGGGGCTGGTGTCATTTCCCGAATCAGCAGTAAGCTTAGATATTATCTCTGAGGAAAGAATGTGGAGGTTTTAAATTCAAATAGCTACGGGCTTACTTCCAAAGTCTTTGGCAACTTAAAACTTTGGAATTTGCTGAAGTAAATAATGAAAATTTATTAAATATGTAGATATTTTGAAATGACAAAATACTGAAATATTAATCTGAGTTTGCCTCATATGAAAAATCTAGAGGATAGAATTGAATCTATTAATTAAATATGTCATGTATTTCATTTGGAATATATCCTTAAAAATAAAAATATATTACTGTGGACGAAAGGGGCCACATGCTGACCTGACAAGCTCAGGAGAGGCCTGCATGGCAGTCTTGCAAACTCGGAGACCTAAAGTAACCACAAAGGATGGTCTGAAATTAAACTTTAATTAAAAGCAGTTATGGTGGGCAGTTACGTCCTAGGCCAGTATCTTCATTGACAAGGTCAACCTTTACCTTAACTGAGCCTAGTCTGTCTTTTTGCATCTATGATAACATACCCTTGAAATGTCTGGGTAACTTGTGACTTCCCTTTATCTGGAGCCCCTGGGGCACAACCAGGTGTGCTGGGTCCCAGGACAGATACCACAAATTCCTTCATCATCATGTTAATTGTTCCTGCACCCACCTAAGTATGTGTCCATCATTTTACTTTTTATCCAATCCCAGGGGTTTCCCTGCTTTGCTTTATCCCTCCTCCTTAATCTATCACCAATGAATTTCATGTAACCCACCTATGTTCCTCCTTTGATTGAAATGTATAAATACAAATGTAACCCCGCCATTCTCCAGAGCATTATCTCAATTTGTTGAGGTTCTGCTTCCCAGCATAGGTCGACAGTTTGGCTCAAATAAACTCACAAAAATTCTTTACAGGTTTAAATGGTTTTTTTATGTTAACATTACTAATCTGAGAAATGCTAAGTATTTAACTTGCCGCCTAAAATTTAAGGCTTCTAAGAGTTTAAAGTTCAAATTAAGTTGGAAGAAATCATATAGTTGTGATAATAAAATGCATAAAGTATAGAAATTTATTTTTGAGAAAATGATTCTTGTATTTTCTCTGGAGAAATTAGTAGTTAAAATATATTGTAGTCTTTATGTGTACTACTTGTGATAAAATTTCAACTAAGATATAATATTTTTTTGGTCTAATTAAAAAAGAGGATTAATTCTGTGGTCTGAAACAAATTTTAATATAAAAACCAGTTTAAATTTAATTGATATCTTTTAGAATAATTACAAAAAGCATATAATATAATCTTTGGGGGATATATATATATATATATATATATATATATATATATGTATTTGATGGTCTTTCCAAGTTAAATTTCAAGACTTTAACTGAGAGATGACTTTGGGACATTTCAAGGGCCCTGGAATGATTCAAGGATTTATTCTCTCTTTTTAAAATAAATATTTTTCAATTAGGCCCATATAATATACTTTAAATCATGTGGACAGCTTTATCAAATAAAAATAAAAAAAATATATTTTATTTATATACATATATTTTAAATGCTCTAAAGGTTTCAACCTCTAAGGAAGGGCAAAGACAAATTTACTGAATATTTCTTAAGCAGAACCCAATAAATCAGCAGTGGAATTGTAAAGCCCTCAGGCAGCCTGCTTTTCAAATTGTCTGGGGGGTAGGGAAGCACCTGTACTTCAAAGGTCAAATGTCTAAGTTTGCTTGCTTTGCTTTTTCAATAAAGATGCCTACTTTAATTACTTAAATAAATTAGGTTTTTACAATATAATCAAAGTCTCATATAATTTCAGTTATTTGAGAAGACAATGTTTTTATAAGCAATTGGCTTTAACAAAGGCCAATGTAGATATTTGTATATGTATGCAAACGAGCACTGGCCAAAAAGAATACTGTTTAAAAGTAAATTTTGAGGTTAATAAAAAGGAGAAATTTTAAAATCTCTTCTGCTACTATTTACAGGGTAAACTGAA
The DNA here is from genome assembly GCF_000147115.1 of Myotis lucifugus. Lineage (NCBI taxonomy): Eukaryota > Metazoa > Chordata > Mammalia > Chiroptera > Vespertilionidae > Myotis > Myotis lucifugus. The sequence continues at coordinate 28,173 of NW_005871805.1, read as the reverse complement.
GGTTATTATTCAAGCATTAAATCTGATTATTAATAAGTTACCATAAGTAATAAGAGAGTCACTTAAAATGTAGGCATGGCAGTATTGGCCAGCATTTGAAAAGTAATCCTGGTTGTTGCTATGTTTAAAAGAAAGAAAAAATGTTTTAGAAAAAAGAAACTCCCTAAATGTGGCATAGAAATTACTCTGAGAGGAAATAAAGGGAAATTTCCTTCAAATATTTAAAAATTGTAATTAAAAGTTAATGTATTAGGCCTCAAGAAGAAAAGTAAATAATTTGTGTTTCTGCCTCCCTAACAAAGCTTATATGGATATACTCAAAGACTGATAGCAGAAATTAAATAAATGTCATTTACTGTCAACACCCAAGGACAAATGAAGTTAGAAAATAAGCCTGTTTCAGAATGATTTTTTTATATTTTTTAATTGTTTTATTGCTTTAGTATTATGAGTATTATATATGTCTCCTTTTTTTTCTTCCCCTTGACACTCCCCTAGCCTTCCATGCCCCCCAGTGTCTTGTGTCCATTGGTTATGCTAGTATGCATGCATACAAGTCCTTCCGTTGATCTCTTACCCCTCTCCTACAACCCCCCAACCCTCCCCAGCATTCCCGCTGTAGTTTGACAGTATGTTCGATGTTCCTCCGCCTCTGTATCTATTTTTGCTCATCAGTTTATAATGGTCTTTATTATCCATAAATGAGTGAGATCATGTGGTATTTTTCTTTCATTGACTGGCTTATTTCACTTAGCATAATGCTCTCTAGTTCTATCCATGCTGTTGCAAATGGTAAGCATTCCTTCTTTTTTACAGCAGCATAGTAATCCATCGTGTAGATGTACCACAGTTTTCTAATCCATTCATCTGCTGTTGGGCACTTAGGGTGTTTCCAGATCTTAGCTATGGTGAATTGTGCTGTTATAAACATAGGGGTGCATATATCCTTTCTGATTGGTGTTTCTGATTTCTTGGGATATAGTCCTAGAAGTGGGATCACTGCATCAAATGGGAGTTCCATTTTTAACTTTTTGAGATAACACCATACTGTCTTCCACAGTGGCTGCACCAGTCTGCATTCCCACCAGCAGTGCAAGAGGGTTCCTTTTTCTCCACATCCTCTCCAGCACTTGTCGTTTGTTAATTTGTTGATGATAGCCATTGTGACAGGTGTGAGATGGTACCTCATTGTTGTTTTGATTTGCATCTCTCAGATGATTAGTGACTTTGAGCATGTTTTCATATGTCTCTTGGCTTTCTGAATGTCCTCTTTTGAAAAGTGTCTATTTAGGTCCTTTGCCCATTTTTTGATTGGATTGTTTATCTTCCTTTTGTTAAGTTGTATGAGTTCCCAATAAATGTTGGAAATTAAACCCTGATTGGTGATAACATTGGCAAATATGTTCTCCCATGCAGTGGGCTTTCTTGTTGTTTTGTTGATGGTTTCTTTTGCTGTGCAGAAGCTTTTTATTTTGATATAGTCCCATTTGCTTATTTTCTCTTTAGTTTCCAATGTCCTAGGAGCTGTATCAGTGAAGAAATTGTTTCGGCATATATCTGAGATTTTGTTGCCTTTGGATTCCTCTAGTATTTTTATGGTTTCCCATCTTACATTTAAGTCCTTTATCCATTTTGAGTTTATTTTTGTGTATGGTGTAAGTTGGTGGTCTAGCTTCATTTTTTTGCATGTATCTGTCCAATTTTACCAAGACCATTTATTGAAGAGACTGTCTTGACTCCACTGTATGTTCTTGCCTCCTTTGTCAAATATTAATTGAGCATATTGGTGCGGTTCAATTTCTGGGCTCTCTATTCTATTCCATTGATCTATATGTCTGTTCTTGTGCTAGTTCCAAGCTGTTTTAAGAACAGTGGCTTTGGAATACAACTTGATATCTGGTATTGAGATCCCACTTACTTTGTTCTTCTTTCTCAGGATTGCTGCAGCTATTCGGGGACTTTTTTTTATTCCAGATGAATTTTTGGAGAGTTCGTTCTAGATCTGTGATATATGCCTTTGTTATTTTAATGGGAAGTGCGTTGAATTTATAGATTGCTTTAGGTAGTATGGACATTTTAATGATGTTGATTCTACAAATCCAAGAACATGGTATGTTCTTCCATCTGTTTATGTCTTCCTCTATCTCTTTTTTCAACGTCCTGTAGTTTTCTGAGTAGAGGTCTTTTACCTCTTTAGTAAAGTTTATTCATAGGTATCTTATTTTTTTGGTGGGATGGTAAATGGGATTGCTTTTTTCGTCTCTCTTTCTGTAAGTTCACTATTGGTGTATAGAAATGCCATAGATTTCTTGGCATTAATTTTGTATCCTGCTACATTGCCAAATTCATTTATTAAGTCTAATAATTTTTTGATGGAGTCTTTAGGGTTTTTTATGTATAATATCATGTCATCTGCGAATAAGGGCAATTTTACTTCTTCTTTTCCAATTTGGATGCCTTTTATTTCTTCTTCTTGTTTAATTGCAATGGCTAATACTTCCAGTACTATGTCGAACAGGAGTGGTGAGAGTGGGCATCCCTGTCTTGTTCCTGTTCTTAGGGGAAATGGTTTTAGTTTTTGTCCATTGAGTATGATGTTGGCTGTGGGTTTGTCATATATGGCTTTTATTATTTTGAGGTATGATCCTTCTATTCCCACCTTGCTTAGAGTTTTTATCAGAAATGGGTGTTGTATTTTGTCAAATGCATTTTCTGCATCAATTGATATGACCATGTCGTTTTTTTCTTTCAATTTGTTTATGTGATGTATCACGTTTATTGATTTGTGGATATTGTACCATCCTTGCATCCCTGGAATAAATCCTACTTGGTCATGGTGTATGATCTTTCTGATGTACTGCTGGATCCAATTTGCTAAGATTTTGTTGAGGATTTTGGCATCTATGTTCATGAGGGATATTGGCATGTAATTCTGTTTCATTGTGTTGTCTTTATCTGGCTTTGGTATTAGGGTCATGCTGGCTTCATAGAATGAGCTGGGAAGTGTTCCTTCCTCTTGAATTTTTTGGAATAGTCTGAGGAGGATAGGTTTTAGTTCTTCCTTGAATGTTTGGTAAAACTCCCCTGTGAAGCCGTGTGGCCCTGGGCTTTTGTTTGCTGGAAGCATTTTGATGACTGCTTCAATTTCTTCCATAGTTATTGGCCTATTGAGATTTTTAGATTCTTCCGGATTGAGTTTTGGAATGTTGTATTTTTCTAGGATTATGTCCATTTCCTCCAGGTTGTCTAGTTTGTTAGAGTAGAGTTGTTCATAGTATTCTTTAACAATTCTTTGAATTTCTGTGGGGTCTGTTGTTATTTTGCCTCATTCATTTCTGATTTTGTTTATTTGAGTCCTCTCTCTTTGCTTCTTGGTGAGCCTGACTAAAGGCTCATCAATCTTGTTTATCCTTTCAAAGAACCAGCTCTTGGTTTCGTTGATTTTATGTATTTTTTTTTTTTGGTCTCTATGTCATTTACAGTGGGGCCTTGACTTGCGAGTGTCCCGACTAATGAGTTTTTTGAGATACGAGCCGTCTCTCAGCCGATTTTTTGCTTTGAGCTAAAATTTGGGTTACTAGCCAGCTTCAGATACTCCACCGCTAGTTGGCGCACCTAATGTCACAGTGAATGCCACAACATCAGCCCAGCATCACGTGTCTCACTCGTTCACTTTAAGTGGTTAGCTCTTAGTTGAAGCATCAGTGTTGTGCTCGCATTTGTGCTTGCAGTTATTTTGCAAAACTTTGTTTTTTCAACCATGGATCTGAAGAAAGTAAGTGTGAAGGACAGTGCTGAGAAGAAGAAGCTGATGATGTGCATTGAATTAAAGAAAGAAATTATCGAAAAACATGACCAAGGTGTGCGTGTAATTGACTTGGCGAAGCAGTACGAGCGTAGCACTTCTACGATCTGCACCATACTGAAGCAGAAGGAGTCGATACAGGCTACAACTCCAGCCAAGGGCGTTAAAATAATTTCTAAAGAGCGGACATCTATCCATGAAAATATGGAGAAGCTGCTAATGGTGTGGTTAACGGAGAAGCAGCTCACAGGAGATACCGTGACGAAGGCTATAATCTGCGAGAAGACACGAGCTATTTAAGCTGATTTGCTGCAGCAGACCCCAGGCACTTCAATGGACAAGGCATCTGGTGAGCCGTTTAAAGCCAGTCGGGGCTGGTTCTAAAATTTTAAAAAGAGGACCGGCATTCACTCTGTTGTCAGACATGGTGAGGCAGCGAGCGGGGATATAAAGGAAGGTGACATCAACAAGCTCATCGAGGAGCACTCCCAGGAACTGACAACGCAGGAGCTAAAGGAGCTACAGATGCAGCAGGACACAGAGGTTTTGCAGGAAATAGATGACATGGAGAAGGAGGAGGAGGAGGTTATCTCTATAAGTGAGATAAAGGAAATGTTGGGAATGTGAAAGAAACTTTCAGACTTTATTCAAAAGAAACACCCAGAAAAAATTGCAACTGGGCATGTGATGGAGCTATTTAATGACACTTGCATAACTCATTTCAGAAATATTCTGAAAGGGAGGATGGAACAGATCTCATTAGACAGGTTTTAATCGAAAACTCCTGTAGATGAGAGTGATGAAAGCGTGCCGAAAAGGGCAAAAATCAGCAAATAAGATTCAGTTATTCAGTTATTCAGTTCAGCCTTTCTCCTCCAACTCCATCGGCATCTTTAAGTCGTTTGATCTCCAAGGTAAATGCTGTACATTAAATTGAATAAAACAAGTTTATTGCACTACATTCTATTGTTCAGTATTGTGTTTTTATACAATATTCATTATTTTTAAATACATTTTTCTTATATAAAAACATTAAACAAAACAATTGCGGTGTTTTTTGGGTTCTGGAACAGATTAATGGCATTTCAATTCATTATAATGGTGAAAATTGATTTGGCATACGAGTAATTTGAGTTACAAGCTCCGTCACGAAACGAATTAAACTCGTAAGTCAAGGCCCCACTGTATATCTGCTCTGATCTTTATTATCTCCTTCCTTCTGCGCACTCTGGGCTTTTCTTGTTGCTCTCTTTCTAATTCTTTGAGATGTAGAGTTAGATGATTTACTACCATTTTTTCTTGTTTTTGAGGTAGGCCTGCAGGGTTATAAACTTCCCTCACAGGACTGCTTTCATTGTGTCCGATAGGTTTTGGATTGTTGTGTTTTCATTGTCTTTAGTTTCCAGGATGTTTTTAATTTCTTCTTTGATGTCATTGGTAACCCAATCAATATTTAATAACATGCTATTCAGCTTCCAAGTGTATATTCTGTGGCTTTGGGGTGAAATGTTCTGAAGATGTCAATTAAGTCCATCTGATCTAGAGAGTTATTTAGGATTACTGTTTCTTTGCTGAATTTTTGTTTAGAGGATTTATCCAGTGATGTCAGTGATGTATTAAGACCCCTACTATGATTGTATTGTTGTCGATCTCTCCCTTGATATCTTCCAGGAGTTTTTTTTATGTATTTGGGTGCTCCTGCATTGGGTGCATATATGTTTATCAGGGTTATATCTTCTTGTTGCATCGATCCCTTTAGTATTATGAAGTGGCCTTCCTTATCTCTTGTTGTGTCCTTCACTTTGATGTCTATTTTGCCTGATATAAGTATTGCTACCCCAGCTTTTTTTAAATTTCCATTTGCCTGAAAGATATTTTTCCATCCCTTCACTTTCAGTCTGTGTGAGTCCCTTCTAATAAGGTGGGTCTCTTGTAGACAGCATATATATGGGTCATGTTGTTATATCCATTCAGCCACTCGGTGTCTTTTGATTGGAGCATTTAGTCCATTAACGTTTAAAGTTATTATTGAAAGGTACTTGTTTGTAGCCATTTCTATTTTTTGTGCCTGTTTTCTTTCTTAGCTTTTTATTTCTTCTTTTTACAGCATTCCCTTTAGCATTTCTTGCATTGCTGGCTTGGTGGTGATAAACTCCCTTAGCCTTTTTTTTCTCTGTGAATCTTCTTATTTCCCCTTCAATTTTGAATGATAGCCTTGCTGGATAGAGTATTCTTGGATTCAGTCCTTTGCTTTGCATCACTTTGTAAATTTCCGTCCATTCTTTTCTGGCCTGATGTGTTTCTGTTGAGAAATCATTTGATAGTCTAATGGGAGATCCCTTGTATGTAACTTTCCATCTCTCTCTTGCAGCCTTTAAGATTTTCTCTTTGTCCTGAACATTTGCCATGGTAATTATGATGTGTCTTGGCGTGGGTCTTTTCGGGTTCATCTTGTTTGGGACTCTCTGTGCTTGTGTGACTTTTTTCTTCCCCACCTCAGGGAAGTTTTCTGATATTATTTCTTCGAGTATGTTTTCTAACCCTTGTTCCTCTTTCTGTTGTTCTGGCACCCCTATTATTCGTATGTTGTTTTGTTTCATGTTGTCCCATAGCTCCCTTAGGCTCTCCTCCTGTCTTTTAATTTTTTTCTCCAACTGCAGTTCAGTTTGGGTGTGTTTTGCTTCCCTGTCTTCTAATTCACTAATTCGGTCCTCCGCTTCTCCTAGTCTACTGTTGATGCTTTCAATGGTGTTTTTTATTGCAGCTATATCACTCTTCATTTCTTCTTGGTTCTTACATAAGTTATTGATTTTTTCATCCATTTCTTTTTGATTCTTACATAAGTTGTTGATTTTTTCATCTGTTTCTTCTTGATTCTTGCATAATTTGTTGATTTTTTCCTCCATCCAGTTTATGCACTCTAGGACCCTTAATCTGAATTCTTTTTCTGACATGTTGCATGCCTCTGTTTCACTTAGCTGCTTTTCTGGCGAGTCCTCCTCGTCTTTCCTTTGGGGGTTTCTTTGTCTACCGATGTTTGATCTCACCGACAGATCTAGATGTTGAGTCGGTCAGGGGCTGCTCCTTGGGTGGCTGTGGCTCCTCGGACTGCGGTTATTCCTCAGGCGTTTGTGGTAGCAGTTGCTCCTCAGTTGGCAGCAGCTCCTCTGGTGGGTGCTGTTCACAGCCGTGGTGGCTCCTCTGGCTGGTGGGGGGAGGCTTCTCACACAGCTGCTGTTCCTCAGACAGAGGGTGTGCTGATCACGAGGCTATTGTTCCTTTGATAGGGGCGGGCTACACATGCAGTTGCTATTCCTTGAACTGGGGCAGACTGCTCACATGGCTGCTGTTCCTTGAATGGGGACTGGCTGCACACTGCTGTGTTTCCTCCGATGTAGTGGGCTGCTTGTGGGGCTACTGCTCCTTTTACTTGGACAGGTTGATTGCAAGTCTGCTGCTCCTCCGATAGGGGTGGGCTGCTTGCACGGCTTCTGCTCTTTGGAAGGGAGTGAGCTGCACGCGTTTCTGCTCCTCCTCTCCAGGTGTCTGGTTATGTGTCTTGCTCTCTAGCACTTTAGCCAGACAGGATAAAATTCACCTTATCAAGACATGACTCAAGGGGAACAAAGCATGAATGTACTCATGACTCTGATAACCCCTATATAAGTGACCACCTGAGAAAAGAGAATTAGGGGAGAGAAAAGAGAGTACAAATGATATCTAAGAGAGAGAGAGAGAAAAAAAATGAAAAGAAAAAAAAAGATAGGAGAGAAAAGAAAAAGGAGAATATATATATATGGAGAAAACACCACAGAACCAATAGATAAACCAAACAAATACAAACACCAAACACCCAGTTAAGAGGGTGGGGGCAGAATCTGTAGAGGCTGAGCTGATATACCGGAAATAAGGTTAAGAATTGGATAAATATGGGGAGGACCTCACTTCAGTATAGCGGAGGTAGAAAAGGGATGAGTAGATAAGAAGGGACAGAAAGGCGACAAAATAATATATTTACAAAAAAATTTATTTTAAAGAAATGGTATAAAAATAGAAAATAACAAGTAAAAATAAAATAAAATTGAATGATGAAAAAATAATGTGTAAAGAAGTAGAAAATAAGGCAACAAACAAAAAAGGAGAACAAAGAAAAAAGCAAAAAAAAGAGCAACAAACAAAAAAAGAGAAACCAAAAAAAGCAAAAAAAAAGAGCTAATAAAATAATAATAAAAAGTAAAAATAAAAAATTGAAATGTCATTCCTTTGTCTGGCTTAGGATACCAGTTTTCTGGAGTGTCTGTGATTTTTTTTTCTGTTGTTGGGACTGAAGGCCCCTCTATAGGCCAGACCCTGTTAACTCCCAGGGACTAATCAGATTTGTTTAATCCTTCATACCATTCAGGGTGGAATCTGGGTGTGGCTGTATTCCTTGCCTGGGGGCTGGAGGGAGGAGTTATATCCTCAGGAGAAAATGGCTGCCCAAGTCCTTGGCTCAGGCATGACTCAGCACTCAATTTGCAGCCACCTCACCTGGACCCCCTTCTCTCTCCAGCCTCTTCCCAGATTCCATTCATCCGCACCTTCTCCTGCTCCTCAGCACGGGTGAGTGTCTGTATCCAAAATGTCCTATGAACAGGGTTCAGTTAAAACAAACAAACAAATGCTGGCCGCAGAAATGAGGAAGACTGAGTCTCTGTAAGCTCCTCTCTTACCGGCACTGCATGGTCTGGTCAGCGCTTCAGGCCACCCTCTTTAGGCTCAGTCCTCCGTAATTATGCAACCCAGATCTCAAATCCCCCGGCACCAACAGTCTTTCAGATTTCCTTTCCCCAGTCAGGGGCTGTGCCTGTCCCAAGGGATGCAGCTGGGTGTCGCGTGGTCTCCCTCTGACCCTCTGGGCTCAGAGATCTGGCAAACTTTCCTGCCCAGGTCCCTGGTTTTTACCATTCCAGGGGAACTCTGCCCTTCCCAGCTGCAAACTCTCTCACCAGCTGAGTATACTTCGCCAATTCGGGGGTGGATGTTCTACAAGGGAGTACCCATACAACTGTCGGCTGATTTTTCAATAGAAACTATATTCAGACTGATTTAAATTAGCAAATTTAAATAAGTGAATATTAAGGGGAACTTATTTGTACTAGGCAGGAATTTATTCCTGGAGCATTAACTATTTTTTACTGATGGTTTATTTGATATTAAAGGCTACTTACCATGTAATGAATTCAGACCAGTCAGACTTCTGTGCAAATAATTGAATTAAAAGCTATCAAGACTGCATTGCAGGATTTCCAAAAGCCTCTTGGTCTTATTTAAAACAAAAAAAGGGGGGGGGGATAGTTGCGTAATCTACTGTAAGTAAATTACATAAAGCCTTAATTACTTAATTTTTTTTTTACTTTAAAATGTTTTCACTTGTAATGCTGATGGCAAGACACCCATGAAATTACACTGGTGTCAGAATAAGCCAAAGGAAAATGGTTTGGCAAAATGAAAATATCCTGAGAGTCTAGTTGATAGAAAGGTCCCTTTATTAAACTTTGGTCCAGAATATGCTTGAATATTTCCAGAAAAGTTTTCCAAGCCCATGTGGATTCCTGCAACAATGGATCCAAGAGAAGAACTGACCAGATTAATCCAGCCTCAGATAGCAGTGGCCCCAAGCAACACACTGACAAGACAGAGGAGAAACAGTCCAGAGATGGGGGATAGTAAAGATGCCTTGCCATAATAGCAGTCATCAGATGTGCATCTCTACAGGTTGCCCTGGACCAAGCCAAAGAAGGTCAGACATGCATTGCCATTGCTCACCATTTGTCCACCATTCATAACTGGAATATCATTGCGGTCATGTAACAGAGACAGTGATTGAAAAGGGAACCCATAAAAAACTGTTGGACAGTGATTGGGAAGGGGACTCAAAGAACTGATGGCCCAGAAAGGAGCTTACGGCAAACTAGTTCCTTTGATGCCTGGCAGCAATTTAAAAGGACATGAAATTACTCAATCCTTTTTATAAAATTTAAAAATCAAAAAAAGGGCCTGAGCTCTGAAATTTATTAAAATAAAAAGGGGGATATGCTGGAGGATAAGACCAGCAGATCATAATATGCAAGAAGTCCTTCAGAAGGCTTATGCACCCTGGGGCTTCAACAGGGGTGAAAATCTGTGTATTATTACCTGCTACTGGCTGAACAGCTGAAGACAATTCCCCTAACCTATTAATCCTTTATTGTTTACCAAACCTTACCTTTGATATGTGTGTTTGCTTTGTTAAAGGGCAAAATCTACACTAATAAAAGACAAACATGCAAATTGACCGTACCTTTGCTATGCCTTAAGCAATGCCCACCAGCCAATCAAAGTGACTATATGCAAATTAACCCAACCAAGATGGCAGCCGGCAGCCATGGAGCTGGAGCAAGCAGGAGGCTTGGTTGCCTCAATGATGGAGGAAGCCAAGCTTCCCACTTGCTGTGGCGGGCTCTGAGCTCCACTCAAAGCAACAAAGTTTCAATTATAGAAGATAAATAAACCCCAGATACCTGCTTTCAGCCAGCCGAGGCCACGGAGCTGGAGAGAGCAGGAGGCTTCCCTCCCACCCACCCTGGCCTGCTCTGAGCTCCTCTCAAGGCTACAAAGTTTCAATTATAAAAGGTAAATCAATCCCAGAATAAAAATGAAAAAAGAAAAAAGGAGAGGCTGGGAGCTTCCATAGCCAGGTGGCTTGGCCAGCCTGAAAACGGCCCTCAGCCTCTCACCCATACTGGCCAGGCACCTCAGTGGGGACCCCCTACCCTGAAGGGGGTGTGACCAGCCTGCAAACACCCATCAGCCCCTCACCCAGGCTGGCTAAACCTCCATGGGGTGAGGGTCCCCACTGAGGGGGGGCTTGACCAGCCTGCAAACAGCCATCAGCCCCTCACCCAGGCTGGCCAGGCACCCCAGTGGGGACCCCCAACCTGAAGGGGGTGTGACCAGCTGCAAACACCCATCAGCCCCTCACCCAGGCTGGCCAGGCACCCCAGCAGGACCCCCACCCTGATCCGGGACACCCTTGAGGGCAAACCAGCCGGCTCCCACCCATGCAGCAGGCCTCTATCCTATATAGTAAAAGGGTAATATGCAAACTGACCCCTACAGCAGAATGACTGGGAATAACTGGTCACTATGACACACACTGACCACCAGGGGGTAGATGCTCAATGCAGGAGCTTACCCCTGGTGGTCAGTGCGCTCCCACAGGGGAGCTCTGCTCA
>NW_005871805.1:7143-9278 GCF_000147115.1 Myotis lucifugus | reverse complement strand
AGGACTTGTATGCATGTATATTAGCATAACCAATGGACACAGATACTGGGGAGGTGGGGGCTTGTAGTGAGGGGAGGGAATGGCGTGGGGGGGTCAATGGGGGAAAAAGGAGACATATGAAATACTTTAAATAATAAAAAAAAAGGAAAGAGAAGAGAAGGAAGAGAGAAGAGTGAGGGCTTCACCTTCAGGACTTCAGTCTCTGCCTCCAAGCAGCTTAGAGAGGGATATTTTTCCCCTCCAAATTTCCCTTACAAAGAACATTTGTGTAACTATTAAGACAATAACCTTTACACAGACACATTTACATGTCTACCTTAAATATGTGTGGTTGTGCACATAATTTTATTATATCATTTACTCATTAAAGAGCCTATAAGAGGGACTAGAAGTGAGAAATTTGACCTTCAAAAGTTAGAAAGGTAAGATCTTGAAAGGCAATTGTAAAATGACCATCAGAATATCATGTCAATATTTGCACATCTATAGATACACCACTGTATTCTGTACTAATGTTATTGAATACTAATAACATAAATTGTAGAATAAGAGAATGTGAAAAGAGAATAAGTAATTCTGACAAACTGCCTCAATTTTCCCAGGGTTAATGGGAACATCTGAAGAGAGTAGTTCTGAGGAGACTCAGAGAGAAACACATAAAAAAGCTTAATTTGGCCGAAACCGGTTTGGCTCAGTGGATAGAGCGTCGGCCTGCGGACTGGAGTGTCCCAGGTTCGATTCCGGTCAAGGGCATGTACCTGGGTTGCGGGCACATCCCCAGTGGGATATGTGCAGGAGGCAGCTGATCGATGTTTCTCTCTCATCGATGTTTCTAACTCTCTATCTCTCTCCCTTCCTCTCTGTAAAAAATCAATAAAATATATTTTTAAAAAAAAATCTTAATTTGGGGCAGTATGCCTTTCTAACATATATACCATTAAACACTGTGACCAAGAAGCTTTCTTCCAGAATGAAAAGGGCTTGTGTATGCTTTTCAGGTAATGGGGAAGTTAAAAGATGTGCTCTACATGTTTTGAGAGTAGTCTATTCTCAATCACATTGATGAAAAATGAATAAATGACCAATATCTAACCTCAAAAATCTCAAAGTTTAGTAAAAAATTGTTTACCAACAAATGGAGACTGTCTAATAGAATAAGATAGGGTAAGAGCAACATATGTGGAGAGCCCTGGTAATGTAGGAAGGGGGATGACTCAGAGAATCTGAGAAGGGCTAAAAGCAGAAACAATATTTGGGTTTTATTTTTAACAATAAAGTTAAACTATCAGGGAAATGCAACTTAAAACTATGATGCCACTTCACACCCACTAGGATGGCTAGAATAAAAAAGATAATAACAAGTATTGATGAGGATGGGAAGAAACTGGAACTTTTATACATTGCTGGTGGGAATTTTAAAAGGTGCAGATACTGTATAAAACAATTTGGCAGTTCCTCAAAAACTTAAATGTAGCCCTGACCAGTTTGGCTCAGTGGATAGAGCGTCGGCCTGCAGACTGAAAGGTCCCAGGTTAGATTCTGGTCAAGGGCATGTACCTTGGTTGCAGGAACATCCCCAGTAGGAGCTGTGCAGGGCGCAGCTGATCGATGTTTCTCTCTCATAGATGTTTCTAACTCTCTATCCCTCTCCCTTCCTCTCTGTAAAAAACCAATAAAATATATATTTTTTAAAAAGTTAAATGTAGAGTTACCAAATTACGCTTGTGGCTATATACCAAAAAGAAATGTCCACACAAAAACTTATATACAAATGTTAATAATAACTCAAAAGTGGAAACAGCCCAAATGTCCATCAACTTATGAATGGATAAATAAAATGTAGTATGTCCATACAATAAAGTATTATTTAACAATAAATTGAAGTACTGATACATACTATACAGAGATGAAACTTGAAGACATTATGCAAAGTGAAAGAAATAAGTCACAGATGCCATATATTGAATGATTTCCTTTATATGTAATATTCACAGTTGTCTAATCCATAAATACAGAAAGTATATAAGTGATTTCCTCATTTTATTTGATAATTCCTAAGTAAAGATTTGGAAAATTCTCAGCCTATGCAAAATGAGATAGCGCGTTAGGAAAAGAACATGAGGTTGCAGTCAGTG
>NW_005871805.1:2556-5748 GCF_000147115.1 Myotis lucifugus | reverse complement strand
TTTTTAGGCCCGTACCTCACGGGGAGGGGGCCTAAAATTAGCAGGGGGACTTCCCCCAGAAAGTTCCCCCAACTTGAGAGAGGGGCAAAGGCTGGGCTGAAGGGCCCCCCCCCCCCCCCCGGAGTGCACAAAACTCTAGTCCCCGGGGCCACTAAGTCAAAAAAAATAAAATAAGACAAGACTTGTGTCTGTGGGAATTGTCACACACACTGCCCAAAGCTGCCTTCATCCTAGGCTCTGCTCCTGGTATACCCAGTGCCGCAGTCCTCAGCCACCCCAGGAGAAGCCCTGGTGGCCCTGGTGCAGCAATATTGCACTGAGGTTCTGGAGGGTGCAGGGAGTAAACTTTGACAGCCTCCATGTGGGGCTAGGAGGCATGGCTGAAGACTATCCAATAGAGCTCAGGACACCAACCAGGGAGAAGACCGGGCAGAAAGCAGGACCATCCCACTTAGGCATGGAGTTGACATTGCCACCATAATGGGTCTGGAGGTCAGAGGATTGAGGCAAAGAGGATTATTTATAAGCTTTGAATCTTCCCCTAGTTGGTTTGGCTCAGTGGATAGAATGCTGGCCTGTGGACTGAAGGGTCCCAGGGTCTATTCTGGTCAAGGGCACATGCCTGGGTTGTGGTCTCGATCCCCAGTGGGGGGCATGAAGGAGGCAGCCAATCAATGATCTCTGTCATCATTGATGTTTCTATCTCTCTCTTTTTTTTCCCTTCCTCTCTGAAATCAATAAAAATATATATTTTTTAAAAGATCTTATGGAGTTTGTACTCACTTGGGACAAGTTATGCCTTTCTTTTTCTTCCTATTTCTCTATTTTGGAATAGAAATGCCTATTTTGTGTCTTTTCCACAGTTATATTTTGGAAGCATATAACTTTTGCTTTAAATTCACAACTAGAGAAATTTGCCTTAGGATAAGTTGTACCGTGAGTCTCATCCATATCTATCTAGGTAATATTTAGGTGAAACTTTTGACTTTATACTTTTGAGTTGATGCTGATCAAGTTAAAATTTGGGGGGCTGTTGAGATGGAATGAATATATTTTGCATGCCAGATGAACATAAACTGGAGGGGTAGAGTGTTTGAATGCTATAGATTTAATATTGGTCTGACCCCCAAAATTCATGTTGAATTTTAACACCTAACATATTGGTATTAGGTGGTGGAGCTTTTGGAAGTTGAGTATTTCATGAGGGTGGGACTAATGTCCTTATGAAAGAGACCACAGAGAGTTCCCTGGTCTGTGCCATGTGAGAACACAAGGAGTCCATCATCTGTGAACCAGAAAGACAGCCTTCCTAAATCTTCACACCTTGATTGTAAACTTCCCAGTATCCAGAATGTGAGAAATAAATTTCTGTTGTTTATAAACCACCAACTCTATGGTATCTGTTATAGCAGCTAAACAGACTAAAACATGGGTGTTTTCTTCAATAAAGCTATTGCAATATAATCTCATCTTGGTATCTGCCTTTCAGAAAACCCAAAATAATAAATGTGGGTGAAGGAGGTGAAAATAACGCTCCTTATTCCTTTAACATTTTCAATGAAATTCAATTTTCATGTAGCAAGCATTTTTGAGCGACTATACATACAATGATCCGTAGCATAACTTAAATCAAATACCACAAATAATTTCTTGGTAATAATTGTTTTCCAAGGTTCTGTGGTTTTGTGTTACATATTAATAACTTAGCCTTGCTTCATTACACTTTTTATATTGTAGAAAAATATTAATTAACATATAAAAAGAAACATCGCGTATACTATTGAAGGAAAATAAATTAAAACTTTAAGGTTTCCCTAAATACTTTAAATGTATTTGTACAAAAAGAAAGAGAAAATAACAATAACAAAAAATGTGGATTGCTGAGTGGTAGAATTATGTGTTATTTTCCACATTTGCTCTCTTCATTTTATTATTCTAAGTTATCCAAAATCCGTGTAATAAACATTTTGCTAATGAGCAAGATTTCTACATTTTTCTTTTCTTTTAATATTTATTGTTGAAAGTATTACATAGGTCCTCCTTTTTCCCCCATTAACTTCTTACAGCCTGTTCCCATCCTCCCACGCCCCCCAAGTCTCACCACCCCATTGTCTGTGTCCACAGGTTATGCATAGATGCATACAAGTTCATTGGTTGATCTCTTCCCACCCACCCTTCCCTACCTTTCCGCTGAGGTTCAACAGTCTTTCATGCTTCTATGACGCTGGGTCTATTTTTGATCATCAGTTTATTTGGTTCATTAGATTCCACATATGACTGAGATCATGTGATAGTTATCTTTCTCTGACTGACTTATTTCACATAGCATAATACTCTCCAGGTCCACTCATGCCGTTGAAAATGGTAAGAGCTCTTTCTTTTTTATTGCCGTGTAGTATTCCACTGTGTAAATGTACCATAGATTTTTTTATCCACTCATCTGCTGATGAGAACTTAGGCTGTTTCCAAGTCTTAGCTATTGTAAATTGTGCAGCTATGAACATAGGCGTTCATACATTCTTTCTGATGAGTGTTTCAGGTTTCTTAGGATACAGTCCTAGAAGTGGGATGACTGGGTCAAAGGGAGTTCCATTTTTAATTTCTTAAGGAAACTCCATACTGTTTCCACAGTGGCTGCACCAATATGCATTCCCACCAGCAGTGTACTAGAGTACCCTTTTCTCCACAACCTCGCCAACACTTGTAGTTTGTTGATTTGTTGATGACAACCATTCTGACAGGTGTGAGGTGATATCTTATTGTCATTTTGATTTGCATCTCTCAGTTGATTAGTGACTTGGAGTATTTTTTCGTATGTCTCTTGGGTTTTTGCATGTCCACTTTAGAGAAGTATCTATTTAGGTCCTTTGCCACTTATTTATTTATTTATTTATTTATTTATTTATTTATTTATTCATTTTTTTCTCTTGAGGGACGTGCAGCGTGAGGGAACATGCTATGTGAGGGATGTGCTACATGGGGACGTGCTGTGTGGGGGAGAACGTGCCACGTGAGGGGACGTGTTACATGGGGGACGTGCAGCGTGAGGGATGTGCTATGTGAAGGGCTGCCACCTTTTTAATTGGATTGCTTGTCTTCTTTTTGTTAAGTTGTATGAATTCCCTATATATTCTGGAAATTAACCTCTTATCAGATTGGCATCTAGTGTCTCCACGTAGTGGGGTCTCTCTA
>NW_005871805.1:0-2338 GCF_000147115.1 Myotis lucifugus | reverse complement strand
TTAGATTCTATGTCCTAGGGAGATGTATCAGTAAACATGTTGCTATGAGAGATGTCTGAGATTTTGGCGCCAATGGTTTTTTCTAGGACTTTTATGGTTTCACGTTTTACACTTAAGTCTTTTATCCATTTTGAGTTTATTCTTGTGTGTTGTATAAATTGCTAGTCTAGTTTCATTTTTTTGCATCCTTCGGGGGATGTAGGACTGCTGGTTTTGGCCAATCCCCACCAGTGCACAAATCCATGCACCAGGCCTCTGGTATATTTAATAAGAGACTGCCCACACACCTCTGAACTCCTTAGAGTTTTTAGCGATATTAAAACCATCTTCCCAATCAAATATAAGTTTCAAATAATGTGTCTGACCAATATCGAGCCGAAAACTTTTTACATATGTCAAAAATTCAGAAATAGCTAAATTAAAGCCACCAGATCAATAAATCGTATTTACTACAAGTTTATTGAATATATAAGAACAGTTCATGAACTGGGAGCTTTTACATTCAGACTGGCATGAAGCTCAGGGGCATGGAGTTACAGGATGGTTTATAATGTGGAAATAAGAAAGTCATTAACCTTTACAATGATTGGTTATTAATGAAGGTTTCCAGATATCAGGAAATTGGTTAAAAGTGATTAATTTATACCATTTTTAGGAAGATGACTTAAGTTTCTATTAAAATTGTCAGAGGCATTTACAAGAAATAACAAATTAAGTTTTGGTTATTTTCATGAAACTAGCTAGATTTAGTTTCATCTGTTCAGGGAATTCTCAAGTCTGGTCTCCAATTTGGATTTAATTTTAAAACAAAAAATAAATTTAGGTTATGGGAAAGAAATAAGAGAGAAGGAATGACCCATGGGACAATCAAGGAGGAGTTCTAGAAAAGAAATGATCTCCATGTTTTCTTACATGCACCAAAGCCTACTCAGGCAGGCCAGTACCTCCTCCTCCCCTGAGTGCCTCAGGAAGAGTTAGAGATACAGAGGTAATGGAAATGCCTCACTTCTTCTTTTTTAAAATATATTTTAATTCTCACCCAAGGACATCAGAGAGAGAGAGAGAGAGAGAGAGAGAGAGAGAGAGAGAGAGAAAACATGGCATGGATTAGTTGCCTTCTGGAGGACTGGGGGAATCAAAACCCCAACCTAACCAGCAACCCTTCTGTGCCCGGAGGGGTGCTCAATCATCTGAGCAACTCTGGTCAGGCAAGTCACACTTCTAAAGCCTGGACACCTGCATCTCTATTTCTTTAACTGATTCTGCTGCTGAAACTGCTACTAGATGAAAAAGGAACCAAAAACTCTTCCCAAAAGTTAACTCTTTCTTTCTAAAATGGTATAAATGTGTTTTTCTTCCTCAGGATTGCTTTGGCTAGTCAGACTTTTTGTAATTCCTATAAATCTGATGATGTTTTGTTGTTGTTCTATTTCTTTTAAAAATTCCATTGGGATTTTGATGAGCATTGCATTAAATCTGTATATGGCTTTGGGTAATATGGCCATTCTAACTATGTTGATTCTTCTATTCCACAAACATGGAATACACTTCCATTTCTTTGTGTCTTCTTCAATTTCTTTTGATAATGTCTTATAGTTTTAGGTATATAGGACCTTAACATCTTTTTAAAATTTATTCCTAGGCATTATATTATTTTGGTCGCAATTTCAAAAGATTTTTTTTTTCATTTCTTTTTCTGACATTTCACTGTTAGTATATAGGAATGCAATGGATTTTTGTACAATGACTTTTCTATCTTGCAACTTTGTTTATTATTTCCAATAGTTTTTTTGGTGAAATCTTTAGGGTTTTCTATATAAAGAATCACGTCTTTCCCTGGACCAGTGGCTCAGTTGGTTGGAGCATTGTCCCATACACCAAAAAACTTGCAGGTGTGATCCCTGGTTAAGGCCCATACAGGAGGCAACCTAACAATATTTCATATATATATATATATACTAATAAAAGAGAAAAATGGTAATTGGCGTACGACCGCTACCCTTCCCATTGGCTAATCAGTGTATCCTTATGCAAATTAACTGTCAGCCAAGATGGCGGCCGGCAGCCAGGCAGCTGGAAGCGAACATGAGGCTTGCTTGCTCCCATGACTGCAGACTCCAACGTTCCCCGCCTGACTTGCCGGCCTCTGAGCTGGCAGTTTGAAACATTCTAACAAATATAGCCGGCTGGGATCTCAGAGCTGAAGTTATACATTGTTTCAATTATAGAACGGCAAACAAACCAGCGGAAGCCTCAGAGCTAGAGCCAGAGCTACAAGCTGGCCCAGAAGAAAAAAAAAAAAGAAAAAAAGGAGCTCGTTGGGAGCTTCAGTCAAACC
>NW_005871804.1:222358-244571 GCF_000147115.1 Myotis lucifugus | reverse complement strand
ACATGACCTGGCTTATAATGGGGCCTCTGGAAATTGTGCTGTAAAAAACTGTGGAGCCAAGATCAGAATCAGGAAGACTAGTTAAGAGGTGTGAGATCATAGAAAACACACATATACCTACTTTTGCCCAATACACAAAAGCAGCCACCTTAAAGGAAACTGTTGGTAAATATGACCATGTTATTCTGTTTATTAGGTTACTTTGAAAATTTCATTTTAATTTATTGTTTATGTTTTCATCCAGAGTTGATAGTTAAGTGTGATAGAATCAATGTGAAAGAGATGTACTCAGTTATTGGGCAAACATTATCTCTTTAAATATTTATGTCCTATGTTCTTTCTCCCTTATATATTCTCTTTTTCCCCCTCTCTTTCTAATTGCATATGTATATGTTTAAACATTCAGTATTGACTCACCAATCTCAAGTATTGTTTTCTTTCTTCTTGTGTCAATGTGGATAAATTCTATTGACCTGCCTTCAAATTAATTATTTTCTCTGCTCTTACCAGTCTTCTGATAGTTGAATGTGGGGAGCAAGAGAGATATCCGAATATCTATATTTCTGTTACCATAACTTTTCTACCTCTACTTGGCTTCATTTTATAGCTTCTATCTTTCTCCTGAAATTTCCCATTTGTTTGCATATTTTCCATGGCTTTTTTGCTATATCTTTTAACATATTTTTTGAACTTTAAAAGTAAAATTCACTGTCTGGTCATTCTAACATATGTGAGCTCTTTCAGTCTGATTCTTTTCAATATTTTAATCTCATGACAATGTGTCAAATTTTTGGTCCTCTTCCATGTCTTGCAGTTTCTGTTTGTTTTTTTATACTGGTAATTGTGTGGAAACTAACTACCTATATTATAGAGACTGAAATAATTATTTTTCCTCTCTCAGGATAGTTTGTTCTTTAAGACTAGGTGTGTGTGTGTGTGTTTTGTCGATTTATTTTTTTCTCTCTAATAGATTCATACACCACAGGCTTTTAATTATCTGAGGGCAGGATAAAAATGTTTCCTTCAGGGGGCTCACACAAATTATTCCTTTGTGTGACTGGAGGCTTTTAATATATATAATTATTTTTTGCATTGCACCCAAAAGTTATCCGGTCCTTCTTAATTGAACCTGGAGCAGGCGTGGTGGTTTCTCAGCTTTCCTGCTCTTCCAGCTGTGTACTGCTATTGCTTTGTGCTACTATCCTGCTTATCCTACAACCTATTTTCCATGTAACAGAAAGAGAGATCCATTTTACTTGTAATAGCATATCTTTCTGCCTAGAATTTTGTGTTCTAAATTATCTATGCAGCTAATTCCCCACCATCTTCAAGTTTTTGCTTAAATGTTATATTAGTAAGAACTCACTTGATCATCTATTCAAAATTTCCAACCCCATTGGCACTGCTCTCCTTGTTTTTTTCATAACTCTTTAATCTTCTGACATACTCTACTAATGTATTTATTATAGCTATTGTGTATTGTTGGTGTACTCTCACTGAAACAGCAGCTTCATTGGAGCAGTTATGTCTGTCTCTCTTATCTACTGATATAAGCACTAGAAGAGTGCCCATACTAGGCTCTCAATAGGTATTTGTTAAATAAATGAATGAACTGACATATTACTAGATCATATGGAGATATTGGTTAATATAAATTCTCTGTGGCAGAGGTAAAAATTCTGATACTTACGGGATTACCTAGCACATATCATCTTTAAAAGCAAAGGACATAAGCCTGAGAGAGTTGCACAAGAAATCAGAGAACTATATAATTTATAAAACAACTAAGAAAACTTCATATACCTCTGGGTCTCAATACTAATATTTTAAAGTTCATTTTTGAATAAAATTGAAGGTTTAGTATCTAGCAGAGTACTTGTATGAGAGGACACATGCATTTTGCCACAATTGTATGTATAGAATATCAAAGTAAGTATGGATAGGTGTCCAAATCAATATATACACACTTTGACAGATAACTCACTTAATTTTCTCTTAAATTTTGAAAATGAGCTATATGTTAATAAATGTTGACTTTATAATCATTCAAAGTATATATAATTTTGGGACATCCTATATATGTATATATGTGTGTTTTATGTAATATAAGAGTAATAATGAAGATAATTTTTCTTGAACTAATATTATTGTGTTATTATGTCTTCTAGTAAACCATGAGAATCTTTAACAAACTTTAAAGTTTTATAATCACTAAAATTGTTTGGTATTTTAGAACATAATAATTTTTGTTTAAATATAAAATGCTGGTCTTTTAATTCTTATATGCTATATTTTAGTATTAGCAACAGTTATGGCAGGTATATTTTTAAATTGAAAAGAAGACCATTAATTTGCTTTTCTGAATGTAATCTTTTTATCTATCTTAACTCCTTAAACCTCCCTAAAATTTAAAAATAAATTTATTTATACTGATGTACTCATAAAATTTGGTCAACACTTATTTTGCATAATGGTATTCTTAAACATGGCCAAAAAAAGTATGGAAGCCATTCATTTTGCTCCATGGTTAGAAAATAATGCAACAATTTGGCATCTTATTTGTACAGCTAATTCCATGATGATCAGAAATAGTATTTCATTCTGAAATGAATGAGTTAAATTGAAATCGAATGGGCTAAGTCATTTACAACTAATTAGAACAGGAGGCATTAACAAGGTGTATGGCAGCAAGTTCAAATAATTTTATTTATAATTTGATAGTTTATGTTACATTAGAACTTGATAGAATAGTCTTAATTTAAGCAGCCAAAATGCATTTTGATGGAGTTTGGACAACCAGATATGCAATCTTTTAAAATATTTGTAATCTTTATACTCCTGGGGAGAGAACTAAACACTGAAGAGCCATCATAGTCCCCTTTCATCTGGTGGTGGGATATTCATATATGCTCTTCTGTTTTCTTTCTCTCCAAATTCTCACAAATGGTGATGAGGAATTAATAGCCTTCTGTTATGCAGCTATACCCAGAAGGATAAACACAGTTATGATCATATAAGTATCAGCCAACAATTGTGCTGCATTTAGAGAGGGTAATTTCTTAATAGTTTATGGTCATTCTAAATGGAGCCTCAAAACAAAGAAAGTTACACATTAGTTTTAGTCTCTAGTTTTTCCCTGCCATGGACATTGTGAAAGGACATTCAATAGTTTCTGACTGAAACATGTAGCTAAAATATTTTTAAATATTACATGACTTACTTTAATGAAAAAAATTGCAATTTGTACAGGCTAGAAGTTTTTGCAAGTTGGAATTAAATAGAAGACAGATACCTTCTTAAAAAAATGTCTCCTACATCAATGCCTTGTGGTATTATAGGAAAAAGAAGTCACGATTACATTTTGTTTCATTCTTAATGTTCACAATGTGTTAATTAGAAATTTCAATGTTGGAGAATTTTTACTTTCTTAATGAATTGCAGAGAATATATTCAATGGTGGTGGTGACTTTTAGGAAAATATAATTAAAAACAAAACAAAATCTTCTCTCAATTCAGAAAATCTTTCCACAGTGGCAGCAGAGAAAGAAAACAATTTTATTATTGAATAAGCATTGAGCCAGTGGATTATGTGCATCACAGGCAATCCGCTAAGAGATTGCAAATACCGAGAGAAATCTCACCATGGTTTTTTATAGACAAGCAGGTATAAGAGGGCATGCTTTCTCTTGTCTCTATGCAACCTTCCATGGAAGGGCTTCCATGCGTTAAACTCAATCTTCTGTATCAGACCAGGAGGGTGGTTAAAACTATAACTGCATGTCAAGAGTCATTTTAGTGCATTTCATTCCAAATGCGTTCATAAGTGCAATATTATTTGACTCACTGTATTTACACTTTATTTATTCATGCTGCATTTGGAGATTTTTTTTTTCTATTTTAACAACTTATATAATTTGAAAAAGAAGTATTTTTACTTATATTTTTTCCAGGAGTATTTTAATGGAGTTTTCAAAGCCAAAATAGGTTGTACACAATGATCTCTTAGATTTTCTTTGGCACCAATTTCCCATTCCATTGCTTCAGAATAACATAGTCTTTGCATAATAGCTTAATACTGTACCATTTTACAGCTAAAGAATTTAACTTTAGTTCTGCAATTTTGGTTCTGTCAGGATTGCAACTGTTACATCTCCTTGCATTGATTCTGGCAATTCCAATTAAATATATTTGTTTCATGCAAGACTTCCCTTAAGGAAATCCTTTCAAGTAGTAAATTGTCTTTTTCGGTCACTAATGAGAAGTGTACTATTGGTTAATCCTTCACAATTATCTTTCTCTCTCTCTCTCCCTTTATCTTCTTCTCCTCTCCTTTCCTCCCTCCTTCTTCCAACTCACCATTGGAACATTTCATGTGCTTTTTTATTTCTGATTTTCTATATTGAATTTCTGATTTTTAAATATTTTAGACATGAATTGCTGTTAATCCATCCCACAGTAAGAGGAATGTTATAATGAATGTATTCATCTTAACACAATTTACACTTATGAACTATACAAGAAGCACAGTGTGATACAACTAAAATATCTATATTTAAGAGCTAACATAAGGAAAAAATATTAGCAATACTATGAGTACCTTTCCAATTACATTACTCTTCCAACTCCCCAAAGGTAATTGCTAGAAAGATATTCTTTATCATTCCCTTAAATATCTTTACATTTTCTTAAAAATGTTTATTCCTTCAAATGATTATCAAAGCATGTGTATGTATATAATTATTCTGCCTCTTGATTTAAAAATATTTTATACTTACTGTGAGAATTATCTAATTATAAACCTCCCAGAGGCCCGTTGCACGAATTTGTGCACCAGTGGGGTCCCTCGGCCTGCCCTGTGGGATTGGACGAAACCAGCTCTCCAACATCCCCTGAGGGGTCCAAGATTGCAAGAGGGCACAGGCCAGGCAGAGGGACCCCACCAGTGCACGATTAGGGCCAGGGAAGGACATGGGAGGTTGGCCAGCCAGGGAGAGACCACAGGGCATGTCCAGCCTGTCTCACTCAATCCTGATCAGCCAGACTCCAACAGCAAGCTAACCTGCCAGCGGAGCATCTGCCCCGTGATGGTCAGTGTACGTCATAGCGACTGGTCTACCGGTCCACTGTCTGTCCCCTGGTGGTCAGTGCACATTATAGCGAGTAGTTGAACGGCCTTAGTATATCATTAGCATATTATGCTTTGATCGGT
This sequence comes from Myotis lucifugus, assembly GCF_000147115.1. Classification (NCBI taxonomy): domain Eukaryota; kingdom Metazoa; phylum Chordata; class Mammalia; order Chiroptera; family Vespertilionidae; genus Myotis; species Myotis lucifugus. The sequence goes on along the minus strand of NW_005871804.1, from coordinate 239,362 downwards.
TGAACAGCTGACCGGTCGACTGGACACTTAGCATATTAGCCTTTTATAGGATAAGACAAATGACTCACATATTTGTTTTTATTGCTAAATTGGAATCCATCAAATAAATAAGTTGCATATAATTAGCATTGCAATAGACACTTAGGACCCTGCTGTATTTTGCTGTTACATAAATGGTATCATTAACATTATTATACATTTTATTATGCATATTTGCAAGGGTCTTGATATAAAATCATTAAAATTTAGAAAGAAAATAAAATTAATCTTACGTGAGTCTAAGATATTTTCTCTAATTTTTTTTTCCCTAATCCTAACAAGCCTTAGATTTTTCAGTGTCTGGATCTTTGCCATTCTAAAAATTATGCGGTGGTAACTCACTGTTGTTTTATTTTGTATTTCCCAATGTCATGTAATGTGGAGCATCTTTTCATATGCTTTCTTTCTATCTATAATCTTCTTTGGCCCTGGCCAATGTTTTTCAATGGTTAGAGCATCGGCCCCCATATCCCCAGGGTTGTGGGTTCGATTCCTGGTCAAGGGCACTTACCTGGCTGCAGGTTTGATCCCTGGCCTCAAAGGGCACTTGCAGTAGGCAACGAATCCATCTCTTCTTTGGTGAGGTATCTTTAAGGCTTTGGCCCTTTTTAATAATCTTATTTGTTTTCTTAGTTTTGCATTTTAAGAATTCTGTGTATAGTTTTTTTGTTTGTTTGTTTTTATCAGCTGTCTTTGTAAATATTTTCTCCCAGGCTATTGTTTGTATTCTCATTCTCTTGCTTATTTTGACTTGTTCCTGATCTTAGTGTGAAGGCATTACGCTTTTCAATATTAAGTATGATGTTAGTTGTATTTTTAAATAGATATTCTTTATCAGGTTGAGAAAGTTCATCACTATACCTAATTTACTGAGAGATTTTTATGTGAATGGGTCTTGAATTTTTTCAAAAGCTTTTTTGGGGGGGCATCTGTTGATATGATCATAGGAATTTTCTTCTTAAGCCTCTTAGTATGATGGATTGCCTGGGATAAATCCACTCATTCATGGTATTTAATGCTTTTCATGTAGTGTTGATTTTTTTTTTTTGCTAATTTTGTTGAAGATTTTTTATCAATGTTCATGGTTTTTATATTAGGGTAATGCTGGCCTCATAGAATAAATTAGGAAAAATTTCCTCTGTTTTTATCTTCTAAACACATTGTTGAGAATTGATATAAATTCTTTCTTAGATGTTTGGTAGAAATCACCAGTGAACCCATCTGGGTATAGTGTTTTCTGTTTTGAAAGGTCAATTATTAATTCAATCTGTTTAATAGATAGAAACCTCTTCAAATTGTATATTTCTTCTTGCTTGAGTTCTGCTAGAGTGTATCATTCAAAGCATCAATCCCTTTCACTTAGATTATCTTATTATGAGGCATATGGTATTCATAGTATTCCTTATATATCATTTTAATGTCTACAGTATATGCCGTGATGTCATCTCTTTCATTACTGATATTAGTAATTTATGTTCTCTCTCTTTTTCATAGCTAGTCTGGCTAAAGACATTGATTTTATTGATCTTTTTAAAGAAACAACTTTTGTTTTTTATTTACTCTACTGGAGGTCTGATGCACAAAATTCATGTAAGGGGCTTGGCCCTCGCAGCCGTGGCTTGCCTTGGCCCTCGCAGCCCCAGCTTCGTCCAGAAGGTTGTCCATATGATTGTTCTGCTGTTTGGTCTAATTAGCATATCAGCTCTTTATTATATAGGATTGATTTACTATTTTTAATTTCATTCATTTCTGCTCTAACATTTTTTAAAATATAGTTTTAATGACTTTTTAGAGAGAGAGGAAGGTAGAGGGATAGATAGACAGAAACATCAATTGGCTGCTTCTGCACACCCTCTATTGAGGGTTGAGCCTGAAACTCGGGCATGTGCCCTAAAGGAATCAAACAGGTGACTTCTTGGTGTGTGGGTCAATGCCCAACCACTGAGATACACTGGTTGGGCTCTGCTCTAACTTGTTTTTTTCTTTACTTTATTGATTAAGGTATTACATATGTGTCTTTATCCCCCCCCCCCCCACCCAACCCCCAGTATTCCTTTTCTTCTGCTTACTTTGGATTTAATTTGCTCTCTCTCTTTTTTTTAACCCTAGTTTCCTAATGTGGACATTTAGATGATTGACTCCAGGTATTTATTTTTTCTAATATATGCATTCACTGCAATTAATTTCCTTCTAAACACTGCTTTCCATACATCTCACAAATTTGATAAGTTGAATTTTCATTTAGTTCAAAATATTTTACAAATTTCTCTTGATATTTCTTTTTTGAGCCACATGTTATTTATAGGTGTGTTTCTCAATCTCTAAATATTTGAGGATTTCCTATCAATTTTTCTGTTACTGATTTCTAGTTTAATTCCATTGTGGCCTGAGAGCAACCATTGTATATCTATTTTTTAAATTTGTTGAGGTGAGTTATATGGCCTGGAAGTGGTCGGTCTTGGTGAATGTTCCATGTAAGCTTAAGAAAAATGTGTATTCTGCAATTATTGGACAACTTAGTATATAGATGTCAATTTTTTTCCCAGTTGATTGATGTTTTTGTTGAGTTCAAGTATGTCCTTAATGATTTTCTGCCTGCCGGATCTGTACATTTCTGATAGAGAGCTGAAGTCTCTAGCTACAATGGTGAATTTATCTATTTCTGTTTGCAGCTCTATCAGTTTTTTCCTCAGGTATTTTGATCCTCTGCTGTGAGGCACATACTCATTAAGGAACATCATGTCTTCTTAAAGAACTGATCACTTTATCATTAACTAATGAATCTTTTGAATCATTTTAAGAAATGACAATTTTCCTTCTCTGAAGTCTGCTCTGTCTGAATAGAGACTCCTTTCTTCTATCTCTAAAAAAAATCAATAAAAACATATTTAAAATGTTAGAAGAGAAGTGAATAAAATTTAAAATAGAATATCAGTTGAGTAAATAAAAAAACAAAAGTTATTTCTTTGAAAAGTTTAATAAAATTAGTAAGTCTCTAGCCAGACAGAGCAGACTTCAGAGAAGGACAGTTTTGATTAGTGTTAGTATGGAATATTTGTTCTGTCCACTTATTTTTAAACTGTATTTGTCTTATATTTAAAGTGAGTGCCTTGTAGATAACAGAGTTGTGCCTTGTTTCTTGATCGTCTCAAACAACCTTTTAATTGGTACATTTAAACTATTAATATTCAAAGAAATTATTGCTATAGTTGGATTAATATCTACCATATTAGTTCCTGTTTTTGTTAGTTCTTTCCAAATTAAGTGGAGTAAGATAGCTACACTGAGCTGAAGATGGTTATTTCCTTTCTCTCACATGTAAGTCAAGAGGGAGCAGGAGTTGGGTGTTTTCAATCTTCCACCTGGAAGGCTAAAGATGGTTAGGACTGAGTATTTCCCTTCCCTTAGGTTAGTTAGGTTCTAATAAAACCCAAGGGGAATATACTCTGGTTAAAATGTTTCTACAGAAAGCAGACCCCATTAGGAAGAATAGAATGCTTGGGCATATTACAATTTAACCACATAATTATCTTACACATCTAAGCAGAATTTTTAATATGTTAGTTTGTTCAGCTTTTTAGTACAGAGGGGCATCTTCCAAGCTTTTCACATACTGAAGAGGAAACTAGAAGTCATTCTAATCCTTTAACATGAATTCTAATTTGTCCCAAAAGTTATATGTGTATCGAGAAAGTTGCATGAAACTTTTGCTAATATAATTTATAACCCTTTAATAAATAAATTAAACTTAAAGATTCTGTATACCATATTTAAGTTTTTCCCTTTTTATTGTGAGGACAATGTTTCTTTTCCATTAAGTAGTTAGTATGATTACTACTCACAGATTCCAGTTTAGTTTTAATGCAAGTTTTCTACACAGTCAATATTTTATTATTTTTTTGTTTGAAAAAATTTGATGATTTATTAGAAATAGATATTCCTGGAATATGCACAATTCATTTTCAAATTTTCCCAAGAGAAGTCAGAAAAAATGGAAACAAAGAAATGAAAAAGAAGTGATTGTGAGATTACTTCTAACAAATATAAATTAAAATTGCAAAATGCTAATTATATTCCTTTTGTTAGTAATAAAGATTGGTTAGATACAGAAAACCTATTTTAATATACATACATACAGAGGAGAATTATTTCACTTATTTTAAATGATATCATTTCTTTTTAAGTGATCTATCTGTTTAGACAAATAAACAAGCTCCTCTTTGGGGTTTCTTTATTTTTTTGTTCCTAGGTACCTCTCAAATGAATCTTGGTCATGTCAAAATATAAGAAAGTTAAGCCCGGCCACTGTGTCTCAGGGGTTGAGCGTTGACCTATGAACCAGAAGGTCACTGTTCAATTCCCAGTCAGGGCGCATGCCCTGGTTGCAGGCTTGATTCCTGGTGCAGGATGTGCAGGAGGCAGCCAATCAATTATTTTCTGTCATTATTGTTGTTCCTATCTCTCTCTCTTTCCCTTACTCTCTAAAATCAATAAAAATATTTTTTTTAAAAAATAAAGTTAAGCAAGGTTTATGGATCCTGGATCAATGTATAAAAATACTCAGCATTTCAGTACACTAAGAATTGAAATTTACATAATGGAAAAAATTAATTTAAAATATAAAATAATTCAGGGTTTTTCAATAAAACTCATGATGTTTTGGAGCAGATAATTAAAGAAGATATAAGATCATCTTATTTTGAGAAAAAGTATAATACTTTAATTCATGTCTGCTGACAGTAATAGTTTTGAGTGAGTCATGCTTAAAAAGTAGTGAAATTTTTAGTCTCAAGTATAGAACCTTAAGTAGAGTCATTTAAAAAGAAGTGATTCGGTGATAGTGTTCATAAAAGGCACAATAAGATAAAGTGGACTCAGTGAATATTCACTTAGTTGAATATATAGAAATTGATCAGTACCCAATTATAAAAAGTTAATGTAAGTACTAATTCTTTGTAGATAAATATATGATCATAAACTAAGAGTTGATGTAGGAAAATGAATTCACCATCTTTGGAATAAACTCAGTATCTTATATTTTCATATGGAAGTGTTTTCAAAGAATCTGGAGCTTTTAGTGCATAGAATACCAGGAAGCAGGAATATTTTCCAGGCAGCTTTCAGTATATAAAAAATTAGGATGCAGGAATATTGTCCAGAGACAACTGAGCATAGCCACCACTGTCATGCCCCAATGGCATTATTACATCATTTCTATACACAGTGTTCCAAAACTAGATCTTGATATTTATAGATGTTATCCTAAACAGAAGTACATCGTCTTCAGTATTAAAGTGCATTGACATATGAAGAATCTGGTAAATATTAATGCTGGCAATAATACAAGGGACAGCATGCCAAGGCAACCAAAGGGAAGAAGACATTTCTACTATGATATACTGTTACTCTTTTATCTACATAGATGCCTCTTTTTCATAAACTTCTATATCTTTGGCAAATAAAAATAGACACTCATACTAGTAAAACTTTTTGTGATCTTTTCCTGATAATCTATAAACTGGTGTTATTAAAAGTATTCCAGAATTACATATACTTTTCTAATATCAGGCATGTTTAGTGAAAAATATCAAAAATAAAGTATTGAAGCAGATTTAAAATTTACAACTAGAAATTTCTTACTAATGGTATTCAAGTGAATTTTCTTTTAAGTATATAGGTATGCTAGTGGTTATAGTTATTGTGTTTTTAATTATATCTTTCTTTTCTAGTGACTGTGACTATTTGGCCCATTTACTAGATTAAGCTGTATTTTTATATCCTGGGGCTTTTGGAATGTGCTAATAGGCACTTGAGGCATTCTTCAGAAGCAGCAGGACTTGCAATGAAAGTGTCTGATGGATAGTACACAATCTTTCTCTGCATTCTTATTTTTCCTCAAGGCAGTACAATGCTCTTTCTTTTTGTGTGTGCTATTTCTGCATGGGATTAATGCCTACTATTTAAAAAATATGTTTTAAAATATTTTTGTTTAACAGTATTGCACTTTTATAAAAAATTTCTCTTGTTATATTTATAAAATATATAGTAGATCCAAGAGTATATATTCAGTCAGCTTTTATACCTTTGTTCTAACCTATTGCATATATATATATATATATATATATATATATATATATATATATATACACTAGAGGCCTGGTGCACAAAAAATTTGTGCACTCGGGGGGTCCCTCAGCCCAGCCTGTGCCCTCTTGCAGTCTGGGACCCCTCAGGGAATGACCACCTGCTGGCTTAGGCCCACTCCCCGGGGGATTGGGCCTAAGATGGCAATCAGACATCCCTCTGGCAGCCCGGCAGCCCTCGGGGGATGTCCACTTGCCAGCGGGGAGCAGGCCTAAGCTGCAGTCGAACATCCTTAGCGCTGCTGAGGAGGCGGGAGAGGCTCCCACCACCACCGCTGTACTGGCAGCCATCAGCCTGGCTTGTGGGTGAGCAGAGCTCCTCCCATGTGAGAGTGCCCTGACCACCAGAGGGCAGCTCCTGCATTGAGCATCTGCCCCCTGGTGGTCAGTGTGTGTCACAGTGACCAGTCATTCCAAGTCCTTCTGCTGTTAGGGTCAGTTTGCATATTACCCTTTTACTATATAGGATAGAGGCCTGGTGCATGGGTGGGGGCTGGCTGGTTTGCCCTGAAGTATGTCCCAGATCAGGGTGGGGGTTCCACTGGGGTGCCTGGCCAGCCTAGGTGAGGGGCTGATGGGTGTTTGCAGCTGGTCACACCCCCTTCAGGGTGGGGGTCCCCACTGGGGTGCCTGGCCAGGCTAAGGGCTGTTTTCAGGCTGGCTGGCGACTGAAGCTCCCAACCTCTCCTTTTTTTCTTTTTTCTTTTATTCTGGGATTTATTTACCTTCTATGGCTGTCACTGAAGCTGAGAGCCGGCTTTAGCTCTGAGGCTCGGCTCCAGCTCTGAGACCTCGGCTGCTGAAAGCAGGTATCTGGGCTTTGTTTAGCTTCTATAATTGAAACACTGTTGCAACTCCAGCTCTGAGGCCAGGCTGGCTGAAAGCAGGTTTCTGGGGGTTGTTTAGCTTCTATAATTGCAACATAGTTGCTTAGAGTGCAGCTCAGAGCTGGGCGGCGGCAGGTGGGGAACCTTGGCTTCCTCCATCACTGGAGCAAGCAAGCCTCCTGTTTGCTTCAGCTGCCTGGCTGCTGGCCGCCATCTTGGTTGGCAGTTAATTTGCATATCACCCTGATTAGCCAATGGGAAGCATGTCGGAGGTACGGTTAATTACCATGTTTGTCTATTATATATATATATATATATATATATATATATATATATATATATAACAAATTATATGTGAAATCTGAAAAAAACACACAAAAATCTTCACTTAATTTTATAAAGATTTTAGATAAAACATATACTTATATTTGCATTTTGTTGGTAATATAAATTTGGTACAACTCTTATGAGGAAAATGATTGAGACATATCAAAGATCTTAGAGTGAAAAATTACAACATTATGTGCAGTCATAAATTAATATGTCATAATTAATTGGAAATTCTGACATATGCTTACAATTTGTCATAATATTTGCAATATGAAAAAAGTAATTTCAAGAGAAATAATATATAAAAGACAAAGATGAGTATGCCAAAGAGAATGTATCTATTTAATTTAGTATTCTATCTCAATTGTATCATATTCTTAAGTAATATTATGAATAAACTAGAGGCCTGGTGCACAAAATTCGTGCATGGGGGGGTACTTCAGCCCCACCTGCACCCTCTCACAATCTGGGACCACTGGCTCCTAACTGCTCACCTGCCTGCCTACCTGATTGCCCCTAACCACTCGCCTTCCTGCCTGATCACCTCTAATCACTCTGCCTGCCTGCCTCATCACCCCTAACTGCCTCTGCCCTGGCCCCTGCCGCTGCAGATTCATCTGGAAGGACATCCAAAATGACATCCGGAAGGTCGTTCGGCTGTCCAGTCTAATTAGCATATTACACTTTTATTATTATAGATTACATTTCATCTATCTTTGATTTTGTTGCTCTGACCTCTGGAACTTTCCACATAAGTATGTCAGTCCCCTCAAAAAAACATTCATGAGATTCTGTAGAGGTGACAAGTTTTTTTAAGAATTAATATCTTTAATCAATATGCAATTTGCTTACATTATAGTAGTTATTCTGAAAGTTTAAGGTTATCTTCTTTTGACAATGATTAAATTGTAATTAATATTTTCTCAGTTACTAGTTTATTTTGAAATTCTGATTAGCAATCAATTGCCATTATTATGCCATTTTTCTTTAAGTAGACTTGCTTTTCAGTATTGTTTCCCAACTTTGAATAAAAAGATCCCTTGAGTCTGGATAAGATACAAATAAGAAAAAGTAAAGATGGAAAGAATGGCTGTTATCTTATGAATAGGTAGTGGTACTTGTGAGAAAACGAAAAATGGCCCTTCTTGTATGCAAACTGTGGAGTTCTAAATGAACATAAACGATGATCTGAGAAGTTACATTGCGATCACAAAATGATTTAAACATATCTCTCTTGTGACTAGCTTCTTCAACAGTGACAACTTTGGCCACACTTTAATCTTTTGGACTCTTGATTAAAAGAATAATAATAAAATACCTATTCATTAAATTACCATTACTTTTTAAAAAGTTATTAAATTTATTGGGGTGACATTGGTTAATAGGATCATATAGGTTTCAAGTGTACCTTTCTGTAATATATGATCTGTATATTGCATTATGTGCCATTATTTTTTTAATCATTACTTTTAACAACATCCAGTATAGACCTGGACCTGTCTTCTTTCATCCATACTACCTAGAATCATGCTGCAAATCAAAAATCCTTTACAAAACCCTTCCTCTGTTTATCAAAACACATCCATAGTTTCTTTACAATTAGTAAATACCTTTTTAAACTAAAGGTATGTTCCTAGAGTTAATTTCACAATATAAGTAAAATGTTTTTACTCATATTGTGAAACTTTTTTCAGTGAATTTCACAATATGAGTAAATGTTTACAGAATATCCCATAAAATATTACTTTTGGCAAATACCTGTGAAAATTCCACCACATTTACAATTATTCCAGCTAACTATATTATTAAAATAACTAGAGGCCTGGTGCACAAATGTGTGCATGGGTAGGGTCCCTCTGTGTGGCCTGCAGGGATCGGGCCAAAACATGCAGTCCATTGTCACCTGCAGCTCCTACCTGCCGCTCCTGCTCATCCCAGCCCCACTGTACCTGCAGCAGGTTCCTGCTCAATCAGTCCCAATCGGGAGAGGCTCGTGCTGTCACAGCAGCTCTTGCCAGTCATGAGCCCTGCATCTGACAGCCTCCCAAGAGGAGTGGCCTGTGGGATCAGGCTGAAACCGGCTCTCTGACATCCCCCAAGGGATCCTGGATTGCAAGAGGGCACAGGCCAGGCTTGTAAGAAGGACCCCACCAGTGCACGATAGAGCTGGGGAGGTACCACGGGAGGGCTTCAGGGTATATCCGGCCCATCTTGCTCAGTCCCAATTGGCCAGACCCCAGCAGCAAGCTAACCTACTGGTTGGAGCATCTGCACCCTGGTGGTCATTGCACGTCATAGCGAGCAGTTGAGCAACCTTAGCATATCATTAGCATATTACACTTTGATTGGTTGTTCAGTTGTTCTGCTGCTCAGTCTATTTGCATATTTCCTTTTTATTATATAGAATATTTATATCATATATGAACTGTCAGAGTATCTTAAAAGATCTTTTTAGCCATTCTTACATTAATTTTTTTGAATTTCCTACTGTTTTGCCAGGATCATGGCAGAGACAACAATTTCTTTAATGTCAGGGTCCATGTTTTTAATAAATATAACATAAAAATGTGTATCTCTTTTAATAAATAAATATTTTATTTTACTGTTATGTTCTAGGTGCACATTTTAAGATAATATGAAATAATTAAAACAATCTTTTCACAAGTTTCTGTTCTCAATTTTTCTAAACAAATGCTTATTTCAGTAACATTTTAGCTATATAAACAGGCTTATTAAAATAGAGAGCATTTTAATTTTAGCTCAAGCAATTATTCTACATTAGACATTCAACTAACACTACAATTTCAGATGTATCAAATGTATCATGCTATGGCTTTCATTGGCCACACAATTAAATTTTATTATGGTAAGTAGATGTTCTCTTATTTTGATAAAATGGCAACATTTCCTTTATAATTTTGCCAGGCTTAGAATTCAGCTATAGTTACTACAAGGACCCCATAGATGTTTATTATTTTTATTTTAAAATAAAGTTCTTATTTTTGAACAATTTTAAGTTTATAGAAAAATAATAAGTATTGTAAAATAAATTCACATTATATATACCCCATACCACTTCCTCCTATAATAACATCTCACATAAATATGATAAATTTGCTAGAATTAATGAACCAGTAGTGACACATTAATTAAAGGAATTTATTAAGTAAATTATTTAGTTTATTTAGACTTTCATTAGTTTTTACTTAATGTCTCTTTCTATTTCCAGCATTTAATCTAGAATACCATCTTATATTAAGTACTCATGTCTCCTTAGGCTCCTTTTGGCTATGATAGTTTCTCAGACTTTCCTTTTTTTATGGCTTTGAGAGATTTGAAAAATGCTGTTTAGGTATTTGGCTTAATGTCCTCCTATGTTGGATTTTTCTGATAGTTTTATCCTGTAGTTATTGGGTTTGGTGAGAAAACCCACCAAGATAAAGTGCCATTTTCATCACATCATGTCATGGCTAGATACTACCAACAGGATTTATAACCGTTGCATTGACCTTGACTTGGCAGAGGTAGTGTTTTTCAAGTTTCTTCATTGCAAAATATTTCTCTTTTTTCCTGTTTTCTTAAATTGTACCCTTTGGAATAAGTGGGAATATGCTCTACCTCACTGAAGACACTGTATACAGATACATTGTTTGAAATCATTTAACACAGGATATTTATCCATTCTCCTCCACTAAATAATTTACTATTTGTCATTTATTTATATGGTCACAGGCTATTTACTTGTTCTTCCAGTTATAATACGATAGTATTTTATTTATTTTGTGTCCCAAATTTTTCCCATTTTGGTCATTGGGACCACTTTCAGTTGGACATATCATATTTCCCTTTGACATATCCCTCTGTGTGTGTGTGTGTGTGTGTGTGTGTGTGTGTGTTTGGTACTTACTTTCTGATACTACAAAATGTTCTAGTCTCAATATGTATATTTTCCTAGATCCTAGAATCAGCTATTTCTCCAAAGAGAACTGGTTCTTTTTTCCGTTTACTGCAGAATGGTACTAGAAACCAAGATATGAGCACTAGGTGTCATTATTGTTATTAGTGTGTCATTACTTATTGACTCTCAGGTAATTGAATGAGGAAATATATGTGATATCCTATATAATAAAAGCCTAATATGCTAAGTGTCTGGTCAACCGGTCGGCTGTTCAACCAAACAAAGCATAATATGCTAATGATATGCTAAGGCTGCTCAACCACTTGCTATGACATGCACTGACCACCAGGGGGCCTAAGCCATCAGTCGGACATCCCCCGAGGGCTCCCAGACTGCGAGAGGGCGCAGGCTGGGCAGAGGGACACCCCCTCCCCTAGTGCACAAATTTAATGCACTGGGCTTCTAGTACATATATAAATATACATTTACTAGTATATATACAGGTATTTTGATATTAAGCAAACCATAAGTTCATACTTATGTTTGAAACTTTAAATCATATTACATAGATCATTTTAGCTTCTTCCCTTACTTCTCTGTAACTCCCACTCCAACATTGAGAAACCTGGCTTTCACTATCTTCCACCAATTTATTTAATTGTTCAGTTCCAAAATACATGTTTGGTGATATCAGAATTGTTAACCAATACCCCATGGAAAACAACTTTATCAACTAGAACACACTTTCATCTCTGGTCTTTCAGATTCCACTGATTTCTAAAGTTGTTTAGGTAAGCAGCTTTTCCCCCCAACCCTAACAGTATGATTATTTCATGTTACAATTTCATTGCTTTGTCATATTCACATTCCATCCTAAGATTCCCCTGACCTTTAAATGACTTAATAAAAATTCAGTCTTTGTGCTTGAAAGTTCTAAATGTTTGTCAAAATCACTGTTTTATATTCCATCATTATAGAATCACACAGAATAGTTCACCACCCTAAAACATTTCCTGTGATTCACCCATTCAGCACTTCATCCAAATTCAAAATCCCACTATCCATTTTATCAAATCTATAGTTTTTGTTTTTCAGAATGTCAATTAATTGGAATCATACAGTATGTAACCTTTTCAGAATGGCCTTATTTTTTTCACTAAGAAATTTTCATTTAAAATTAATCCATATCTTTTCATAGTGTTCATTTTCATCATTTCTTTATCCATCACATACTGAAGGACAATTTGATTGCCTCCAGATTTGGGGAATCTATATAATAAAAGCCTAACATGAAAATTATTTACTAGGGCAGTCATTTGACCGGGAGTTCAACCGCTCGCTATGACGTGCACTGACCACTACAGGGCGACGTGGAACATGGCGGGCCTTGGCGATGTGCTGGTAACAAGTGGCAGTGGAGGCTCCGATGGGCCCTGATGACATCGGAACCATGGCGGGATGGTGGAGCAGGTGAGCAGGCAGTGCCCGGCTAAGGTGAGTGCGAGTGGAGGCCCAATCACCTCACATCCAGTGACCAGTGGCAGCTCTAACACTTCCATTATAGAGAAAGGGCAAATAGCAATATTAAAATATTTCTTCTAATTATTTTCCTTTCAGTGTGCATGAGTTCATGCACTGGGCCACTAGTTATTAATAAAATTCAAACATTAGCCTACAGGTTTCTATGTGGACATAAGTTCTTAAAAATCAGTTTTTTATTTTTCAATTACGGGTGATATATAATATTATATTAGTTTTTAAACCAGGTGGGTAAATACCTAAGAGTACAATTGGTGGATCACATGATAAAACATTGTTTAGCTTTGCAAGAAACTGGCAAACTTTCCCAAAGTGGGAATTCTGTTTTGTATTACCAACCAGTAAAGAAGGAGAATTTCTGTTGCTCTGCATTTTTTTCAGGAATTTATATTTTCAATTTTTTTCATTTTGACACATTTGTAGGGGTATCTTGTTTTAATTTAAATCTCAAATTGCTCGATTATATATAGAGAAAGAAGTCTTCTCAAATAAAAATCTTATAGAATTTTACATTCTTTAAGATTTTGTTACATATATGATGTTACTTTCTTTATCTACCATTTTATACACAATTATTGTGGGTTTATTGTTGAAAATAGGGAATGAAGACCATGATGGTTTAAATGAGATTAGATTTTTCAGATTCCACAATGGAGAATTCTCTCCTTAGAGTTACAAAGGTATGAGTGATATACTATAGGAATAATGGAAATAGGTATAATGGCAGAAAGTTAAACACCAGGATATAAGATGTGTAGAGCAAAGTGGCAGAATCAGTGGACTAGTCATATGTTATGGTTCTGGCAGGTATTTAGGTGTCAGGATCCCTAAGAAATATACAGGCATACTTTGTTTTATAATATTTCACATTATTACACTTCAAAGATATTGCCTGTTCACAAATTGAAGGTTTTTGCAACCCTGCATCAAGCCTTATTAATGCCTTTTTCCAGAGGTTCAGATGATGGTTAGCATTTTTAGCAGTAAACTATTTTTTAATTAAAGTATGTAGATTGGATTTTTAAAGACAAATGCTATTATACACTTAATAGACTACAGTATATAGTGTAAGCATAACTATTATATACACTGTGGAACCAAGAAATTTGTGTCAGTAGTTTTATTGTGATATTTGTTTTATTGAGGTGGTCTGGAACAGAACCTGCAATATCTCTGAGGTATGCCAATATAATGCTACCTTCGTTATAAAAAAACAGAATGTTACCCCCCAATCATTGGTTATTTCATCTTCTAAAACTGAATATGTCTTAAAATACTTAAGAACTGTAAAGAATCCAGATGCAAAAGGAATTAGACTTTTTCTAAGGCACCAAGCTAGTTTTATTTCAAAGAAACATATTGTTTATAAATATAGCACTGTGAAAATAGTTGATTTAATGATACAAAAATGCTTTAGAATCTAGTATGTTTTAAAGTTGTAAAAACAAAATTATTATATTTTAATAACAAATATTTCATGTAGATAGCATATAAATAGAAAAGTTAAAAATCACTAAGCAAAACTGGTGTTTAACACTAGCTGGCCATTGCTTAAGAGAAACAATTCTTCCTTTAATATCACTATTCAAGACTAGCATCAACACACTTAATACACTTACCCCTTTTATGATCCACTGTTATGATAAATGAAGCATATGGCCCCTTAATCAGAACAGCAGTCTTTTATAAACAGTACAGTAACAAGGATTTTATTTGTTTTCCCTAAAACCATGAACCATAAAAAGTTTATAGACTATTTACAGCAGCATAAAATTGTGATAAATATTTGGAAAATTGTTATAAACAATGGGAAACTGTTTTTAACAAATACATTATGCAAATTGTATCCATCAATTAACAAAATATCAAATGTTGTTTTACTAACAGTGGCATAGGAGGACTTGTCCTGAGTGTTATCAAATAAGAAATTAAGAATTGATCTTATAGTTGGGTACATTGCTTTATAATTACCATAAATATTAGAGTTAAAAATTTCGAGTGTCTGTTACTGGCAAGGTGTAACTAGATGTCATCTAAATATATATTATGTATGTAAAATACATGATATGTTTTAAAAGGGCTGATTAAAATAAAAAACATCATAAGAGAATTAGTTTGTTAGAAAAATGTGTCCTGGTCAATCAAACTCATTGAGTTTTATTTATTTATTTATTTATTTATTTATTTATTTATTTATTTATTTTGTAAATACAAATATATAAAATCCATTAACAAATAGGAAAAAGGGGTCTCTCTCATTTTATGGAAATTCTACTGAAAGCGATATATCTGCTCTCTATCTCTTTACTGAGTGAGACAATCCGAGGAAAAACCCTCTGTTAGTGCAATAAAGAGTGATGTGCGTTGAGGCTTCGCTGGCTAAGATCAAACTGTGATGTTTCACAGAAGCCATTTTATGATTAGAGGTACCGTAATTAGAAATCATAATCCACAATTGGGGTAGATTTAGTAATTTATTTTATCTCACATAAGTAGGGGGAAGGAAGAAAAGTCTAAGTTCTATTTTAGGTAATTCATATAAATTTTCTTTTATTATTATTATTATTATTACTGTTATTATTATTAAAGCAATATATCCTAGAATGATATATATAAAGAAATCAAAAAATAATATGAAACCCATTTTCCAGGTTGCAGTCATAAAATCTTCAAATATTTCTTTCAATTATGTGTAGGTAATTCTGGTTTCTTGAGTTTATCTATCATCTATTATTTATCTTTTCTATTTCTATTTTTAACTGGTTAGCATCAAGTTATTTTACATAAAATTTGAAACTATTAATAATCATTACATTAATTGCATGGATATACTTGCCATATTACAAAATGGGGTGGTTTCATATTTTTGTTAGAAGTTAAAAGTTATAACAAATTCTTAAGTAATTATTACTATATGCAATATTTTGTTATAATTACTTTGCTTAGATAACCCTTATTAATTCTCAGAAATATGAATGAGGCATTATAATAGTATCTTTGCCTTATGAATGAGGCATTATAATAGTATCTTTATTTCACATATGAGAAAACTCTGAAACAAAGAGGCCAAATGACTAACCTTGTAGTAAATTGTTGTACATAGAATAATACCCCCTCAAAGGCATTCACATCCTAATCCTTAGAATTGGTAGATATATTACATTTCATGGCAAAAAGAACTTTCTAAATGTGAGTAAGGTCTATAGTCCTTATGATGGAAGATAATTCTAGATTATCCAGATGGTCCCCACCTACTCACAGGAGGAAGAAGGCCATTTAGAGAGACTCAAAGTATGGGAAGGACCCAACCTACCACTGCTGGCTGTGAAGATGGAAGAATGAGGAGCATAGCCAAGAAATGTAGGTGTCCTCTAGAAGCTGAGAATTTCTTGGGCTTGAAATTGTAATTCTCAGCCTCCTAAGCATTACTACTTTTCTTTTCGTGATAGCTGTCACCATGATATAGAATAAGTGATAAAAGTAGAAAAATGTATAGAACTAAATACAAAGGTGCATGCTTTACTTTTTCCTGCACCAAATCTTGTCTTCTGAATAAATTATATTAATCAAATTAGGATTGGAATTATCTATTTTTTCATAAATGAGTTATATATTTTAAAAATTATACCTAATATTCAAATAATTAATTTTCAGTGAACATTAATAAAATACATTAATCTTTGCTGCCCAATAGCAATCACCTGGTGACTCTGTAAACATTAATAAGAAAGTATAAAACATGCTCAAAATACTCCAATTAAAAGTGGTGATAACGTACTATTAGAATCATTGTACTGAAATGTTAGTCGATAAAAAGTTTATACATTTCAGTGTCTCTATTTTAAATTATCCCGTTCAGATTTGTTTTCAAGACTTTTTTTATTCAAAAATAAAGTAGACAGAATCAATGTGTTATTTAGCTTATATGTGAATAATTAGAAACATGGTAAATGATTTGTTCAGAAATTTAAGTATTAAATTTGATTTTTCAATTGATTTCTCATAGTCAAGTCAATGAAAACCATTCTTGGTATATATAGCCATTATATTCAAGCCTATCCATTTTTGTGATTATGTATAGCTCAATAACCATTTTATGTTAAATATATAATTGCTCTAAATATTTACCATAAAACATTCTTTCCAAACTTAAGTTTTTTAATGTATAAAGTCTTATACATTTTTGTTCATACAAACTATATATTAAGATTGCTTAACTATTACTATA
>NW_005871804.1:218430-222258 GCF_000147115.1 Myotis lucifugus | reverse complement strand
TATTGCATATTAAAGAGTAAATATCAGTAGAAACCTGTGTCAGTCCAACCTTGAGTATAAAAAAAGCATAGAACTGTACCCATGAGAGACTTCAAAAACAGAACTAAGTGAGACTTGGATCTTCATTTATACTCTACTTGAGGCCCGGTGCAGAAAAATTTGTGCACTCGTGGGGGTCCCTCAGCCCAGCCTGTGCCCTCGCAGTCTGGGACCCCTCGGGGATTGACCACCTGCTGGCTTAGGCCCGCTCTTGGGGGGATTGGGCCTAAGCTGGCAGTCAGACATCCCTCTGGCATCCCGGGAGCCCTCGGGGGATGTCCACTACCAGCAGGAAGCAGGCCTAAGCTGCAGTTGGACATCCTTAGTGCTGCTGAGGAAGTGGGAGAGTCTCCCACCACCACCACTGTACTGGCAGCCATCAACCTGGCTTGTGACTGAGCAGAGCTCCTACTGTGGGAGCGCACTGACCACCAGGAGGCAGCTCCTTCATTGTGCGTCTGGCTCCTGGTGGTCAGTGTGTGTCATAGTGACCAGTCATTCCCAGTCGTTCTGCTGTTAGGGTCAATTTGCATATTACCCTTTTATTATATAGGATAGAGGCCTGGTGCATGGGTGGGGGCTGACTGGTTTGCCCTGTAGGGTGTCCTGGATCAGGTGGTGGTCCTGCTGGAGTGCCTGGCCAGCCTGGGTGAGGGGCTGATGGGTTTTTGCAGGCTGGTCACACCCCCTTCAGGGTGAGAGTCCCTGCTGGAGTGCCTGGCCAGCCTGGGTGAGGGGCTGATGGCTGTTTGCAGGCTGGCCAAGCCCCCCAGCGGGGACCCTCACCCCATGAGGGTGTGGCCAGCCTGGATGAGGGCTAATGGCTGTTTTCAGGCTGGCCAAGCCCCTCAGCAGGGACCCTCACCCCTTGAGGGTGTGGCCATCCTGGGTGAGGGACTGAGGGCTGTTTGCAGGCTGGCCACGGCCCCCAGCCACCCAAGCTCCCATGATGGCTGGATGAAAGCAGATATCTGGGATTTATTTATCTTCTATATTTGAAACTTTGTTGCCTGAGCAGAGCCTCAGCAGCCCAGGGCAGGCGGGAAGCTTGGCTTCCTCCATCGCTGGGGTAACCAAGCCTCCTGCTTGCTCCAGCTCTGTGGCTGCCAGCTGCCATCTTGGTTGGGTTAATTTGCATACAGTCGCTCTGATTGGCTGGTGGGCGTGGCTTGGGGAGTAGCGAAGGTATGGTCAATTTGCATGTTTCTCTTTTATGAGATTAGAATAGAGTCCCGGTACACGAAATTTGTGCATAGGTGGGGGGAGGGTCCCCTCAGCCCAGGCTGCATGCTCTCCAATCCGGGACCCCATGGGGGATGTCCCACTGCCGTTTAGGCCCAATCCTGGGGATCAAACCTAAACCAGCAGTTGGACATCCCTTTCAAATTCCTGGACTGCTGGCTCCTAATCGCACACCTGCCTGCCTGCCTGGTTGCCCATAACTGCCCTCTACTGCCAGCGTGATCCCTCCTCACTGCCTCTGTGTGCTGGCCTGATCTCCCCTAACTGTCCCCCTCCCCCCGCCGGCCTGGTCACCACTTACTACCCCCCTGCCTGCCTGGTCACCCCTAACTGCTCCCCTCTGATGGCCTGGTCGCCTCTAACTGCCCCCTCTGTCATCCTGGTCACCCTTAACTGCCCCCCCCCTGCCGGCCTAGTCACCCCCAACTTCCCCCCTCTGCTGGCCTGGTCTCTCCCAATTTCCCCCCCTACTGGCTTGGTCACCCCCAACTTCCCCCCCGCCAGCCTGGTTGCCCCTCATGGCCTCCCCCTGCTGGCCTGGTTGCCCCATGCAGCCTGCTGTTCAGTCATTTGGTCATCTCTCATTAACCCTCTCCCGGCCTGGATATAGGCAGCCATCTTGTGAGGGTGTGAGGGTTAATTTGCATATTACCTCTTTATTATATAGGATTATATTTGGTTTATACTCAAGGTTTGCTTTGTAGGGAAGCCTGAGACAATTTTATTACAATTCTAGTGAATTTATTTTGTAATCCTCTTAGGCTAACTCATAATGCAATTTCTATATAATATAATACTGGTGTAACTAGATTGATTTTAACAGAATCTATAGTAATAATATTAAGAATCAAACATATTGGGTGATTGAGCTTAAACATCCATACAATAGTCTTCTTATGGAATCTAATTGGCCAGAGGGGGAACTAGATTTATTTAACAATCAATTTCAAATTGTTACAGATTGAAGAATTAGAAAAACTCTATTGTGCATGCCCTCATGCTTCTGGATAAGAAAATATCCTAAATTGAATGTGAAAATTTCTGAAAAATTAAAATAACTATTATGCTAGTACCCATGCACTTTTACCTCAGCATATTGAACATTGTAATAATTACACCACAATAATGGGCTTATTATTCACAGAAGCGTCAACTTAAACATTTCTCTTTGTTTTCAATGCCACAGAGTTGAATGGTATCTGTAAAATTTTTCAGAATAATATACTTCAGGTCTCATCAGAGGCAAGTGAATGTGCATGGATCAATGCAAAAACATCAATAAGTATCAAAAAATGTTACTCAATATTGGTAAGTAAAAAGGTATTACTTTCTTCAGGGGAAAAAATAGGCACTTGAAAGCCAACATTTCTTTCAGTTTTTCATTTTGCTTTCATCTGAAGAAGCATACTTAATAGCTCATTTTGGGTCAATGCATGGTTTTTCTTATCTTTGTTCCCCAGCACACAGTCTAACTACCTGTGTGTTTGTTTGCCCATTTTTCTAAAACTGTATTATATGTGTAAGCTTCTTTTGTAGTGGTCAAAATGGGGCAATATTTTTTTTTCCTTAATAAATGTCTTTACTTTAAAAGTTAGTTCAGCTTGAGTGAATGGTATAAAGAAATAAGATTTCAGATATGTTGAGGCAAAAGGAAGAACAGAAACATAAAATAGGAGGGAAAAAGGCAAGGGAAAGAGATGGGAGAAAAAAGATAGAATGTCAAAAGATAGGTTTGTGTAATGTCTTCAAATTAGGAAAGTAGGAAGTAGCAAATATTTTCTCTTCCTGAATATAAATAGAATCAAATGCAGTAACTGTCCTGTTGTAGATGAACCCTAATTCATAGGAAATAAAAAGAGAAGATTAAATTATAAGTAGTACAAGAAGGCATAAATATAGGTATGTAGGCTATATAGAGAAAGAGAAGTGACAATGATTTAACTTATCCAGCTCACTTTTATTCGTAAGGGAACACACTGGATTTGCACAGAGAAGCAAGCAGTGCCTTTGACTTTGGAAAGTTTGTAGTTTTTCCAGGTATGGTGATGATTATGACTTTTAAAAAGCAAGGAGAAAAGGTTCTCCAATAATTTCTGAGTCAGAAATTGGCACTGAGGAAGAAGAAAATTACTGTTCTAGTTCACTTCTGAGTGTAACTATTAATAAAATCCATGTGGCCTCTGGTAAAACTTAAAACTGCACCCAAATCTAGAGAGATCGCTTTAGAGGACAACCATGCTAATGGATCAGATGTTTTTGTATGATTCTAGTAGGATTCATGCTTGAGGGGTAAACAAGTTCATTATATTATTTATACAACATACACACTAAACACAAGAATCTCATTGTAATTGAAAAGTACCAAAATAATACCAATAGTAGAATACAGACTTAAAACCTAATAATAAAAAGCAACAGATTAGTAAATGCCAAATTGCCAAAGCCTTCACTATTGTCCCTGAGAAACAGAAGTTGGATCAAGGGGAGCGGAGCAGGATAATCAGAATCTACCTGTGGCTCAGTGTAAAGGAGATGAAGTCTTTCCAG
>NW_005871804.1:214928-218330 GCF_000147115.1 Myotis lucifugus | reverse complement strand
TACCACATTTTACGTCTCTAAGTTCAGAGTGCATTGTTCATTGACAACTATCAAGGTTGTTGGTCAGATGGCAGTCATGGAATTCACATTGCTGGTTCATGCATGCACTTGATTGTTTATCCTGATGACCTAACAGTATAATTGCAATTCCTGTTATAAATGCAAGCAATTATTAAAGAAACATTTAAGGGAAAGAATATGAATCTTAGTTGTTGTCTGAAAACCTTTTATCTTACCTTCCAGTAAGATCAAGTAAGCAATAGCATCAAAATATACAGAGAGGGTGTCAGTGTCTTGGAAAATATCTTGAGAGAAAAGCACTTTTATAGAAGAAGGCATCACTACTGCTGCACTGAAAATTATATCCTGTAATAAACATCTATCTCACTGTCTCTTAGTCAAAAAGTGATCCAGAAGAGTCAGGCTCTGAATTTGCCACAGTATTAAGCATAGCTTAATAAATATATTTATATTATCCTTTTCATTTGTGTACAAATTAATATTATGAAATGTTTTATATCATTCTAAAAGTTCTTCCAATGAGTATAAAATCTCTAAATTATAAGAAAGAGTATGTTGACAGTTTTTTTTGTTTATACTGCTTCATGAAATAGGGCAGGTGTATAATCCATGGTACCTTAGATTAGATTTTTTATAGAATTTATTGGGGCAAAATAATATAAGTTTTAGGTGTATAATTCTAGAATACATCACCTGCATATTGTGTGTTCACCACCCAAAGTCAAGTCTTCCACCACCATTTATCCCCCCTATACCTTCCTCCACCTCCTCCCACCCAAATGGTATTTGCTTAGTGCTGAGCTGAGAAGTGGCTATGGTGACTTCCAGCCCAAAGTCCTGTCTCTGTTTTTACTAGCACCCAGATGTCTAGATTATGTTGATCCTGCCAACACTCTGAAACAAACGAGACATAAACCAGTCCTTTTAACAGCCCTTGAAAAAGTTGGTGTATTGGGAGCACAGACCAACTCTTTCCCTCCCCAGGGAGGGAAGTAGAACTTTTGAATTCCAAAGAAATGGGAATTTTCAGCTTCGTTATATGTTGCCAAATCACCTTCCAGAGTAATCATGCCAATCATTTCTACCTTCAGTATTCCATGAGTCTCCTCTTTTGTCTCCTTCTAAACTCACAAGCCTGTTCCTCAGTCACTGTGTCCATTTTTGCATCTTGCTACACTAGTTTAAATTCCATATGATCAGATTGGCCCTATAAGGATCTGTAAAGCCAGTCCCCTTCCTCTTTCTTCTCCATTATTGTCTTGGCTCCTCTTGATGCTTTTTTCTTCCATATAAATTTATGATCAACTTACCTAGTTCCAACACAAACAAACAAAACCACCTAGGTTCTTAGTGGAATTGCATTGAGTTCCACATCAATGAGGTATCTATGATAGTCACACTTGTAAGAAATAGGAAGCAGAATGGTGATTGCCAGAAGGTGGGGAAAGTGGGAAATGGAGAGTTGTTATTTAACAGGTATAAAGTTTTGGTTATGCTAGATAAATAAGTTCTAGAGATCTTCTGTACAAAATAATGTCTCTGATTAATGCTGTAACATTGTACACTTAATTTGTTAAGGCTGGGTTTCATATTAAGTGTTCTTCCCACAATAAAAAAAAAAGGAAAGGTTAGCCCTAGCTGGTTTGGCTCAGGATAGAGCATCGACCCGTGTCCTGAAGGCTCCCGGGTTTGACTCCAGTCAGGGCACATGACTGGGTTGTGGGTTGGATCCCCAATAGGGGGCGTGCAGGAGGCATCTAATCAATGATTCTCTCTCATCATTGATGTTTCTATCTCTCCCTCTCCCTTCCTCTCTGAATCAATAAAAAATATATTTTCAAAAAAGGAAAGGTTAAAAAAATATAACTTGATGTCATATTATTTTTTTAAAAAGAGTTATATTCGTTTTGGAAAACTTCATAAGTAATCTGACATATTCACCTGCAGTCAATTTGAATTTTCTCCTGAGTGCCTTATATATCTGACTATCTTTGATCCTTCTCTTCTATTTACTGGCATTTCTTTCTTTGGATTTTTGTAAAAGTTGCATTTACCTTCATTTTCATCTAATTTTTGACTATGTCTTGTACTTCATTGTCATATTCTAGATGTCTCTGTGATTTTCTTTTTATCTAATTATTCCATTCAGCTTTTAATCTTTTAAACCTAATCTATCAACACTGTCTCTTTTAATCTTCCCCTGTATCCCTTTTTGTTGTGGCTCTTGATCTTTTTAGCTTAGTTTATCACTTAATCAAAAATGACTCATTGTTCTGCTTTGTTTTATAATTTAGAATTTTAAATGAGGGAGAAGAAAGTTAACAACAATATAAAACTTTTAATAATATACTAATTCATCAGTTTAACATCAGATTCAATTTAATTATGACTTGTTTTCCTGCATTGATTGAAATACTTCATATAGGTAACAAACCCACTTTATCCATGTACTGCCTTCACAGAAAAAATACTGATCCCCAAAAGCACAAAATAGGTCAAGGGCAATCCAGTTAATAGCTGCCTATAATGTGAAAAGAAAAGGGAAATAACTTAGTTTTTATTTTTTTAACCCAGACACATGTATATTTAATACTGTCAATAGCTCCGATGGCAATATTTTCAACAGTAATTCATAAATTTATGTAACAATATTGCTAAATTACAGTAATTGAATGCAATAGTAAGCCAAAAATCATTTGGGCAATATAGACCTCAAATATTGCTAGAAGCAGAGAGAACTAAGGCACACAATGTAAAATAAACATTGTAAGTGGCATTGAAAGTTAGTCCTTTTGGCATTAACTGCTTTGAAACTCAGGACCCAAAACTAGAACATCAATCAAGCAGATATAATTTTTCTATTAATTATATATAAACTAGTGGCCCAATGCATGAAATTCATGCACATTAAAAGGAAATTAATTAGAGAAAATATTTTAATATTGCTATTTGCCCTTTCTCTATAATAGAAGTGTCAGAGATGAAAAAAATTAGTAAAATGTGTATGACAATCTCCCTCCTGTCAGAGTCTGGGCACACCGTGGGACCCAGAGTCAAGTCCCCGCACACCCGTGTGCGGCTCGAAATCGCGTGAGACCCAGACCCAGCCAGCCCCAGCCCCGTCAAACCCCGCTGGGTGAGAGGCGCAGCCTCAGGTTCCCTGGCCGGGCACTGGGCGGGGGGTGCAGCCTCTGGTCCCCCATCAAGCCCTGCCAGGTGGGGGCAGCCTCAGGTCCCCAGCCCCGGTGCCAGGGCAGAGGGCATGGCCTCAGGTCCCCCGGCCCCTATCGCCGGGGTGGGGGGTGCAGCCTCAGGTCCCTCAATCCGGCCTTCGATCCCCCAGCCCCAGCATGAGGGCGCGAGGGCGCAAGGGCGTGAGGG
>NW_005871804.1:210587-213854 GCF_000147115.1 Myotis lucifugus | reverse complement strand
AGTCCCAAGTTTGTGAGAAGGGATGTTCGACTGCCAGTTTAGGCTGATTCTGGAAGGAATCCCCAGATTGGAGAGGGTGCAGGCTGGGCTGACGGACCACCCCCCCACCCCATGCATGAAATTTTGTATTCTTAGTATTCTAATAAAAGAATACAGGGGAAAAATAATTTATACTGATACTAGAGGCCTGGTGCACAAAATTCATGCCACTTGGCAGGGGGGCCCTCAGCCCTGGCCTGCACCCTCTCGCAGTCCAGGAGCCCTCTAGTCTAAGGGACATCCTTAGCGCTGTCGCAGAGGCAGGAGAGGCTCCTGCCACTGCTGCTGCACTGGCCAGCCCTGAGCCCGGCTTCTGGCTGAGCGGCACTCCCCCTGTGGGAGCACACTGACCACCAGGAGGCAGCTCCTGCATTGAGCATCTGCCCCCTGGTAGTCAGTGCTCATCATAGTGACTGGTCATGCTGCCATTTGGTCAATTTGCATATTAGCCTTTTATTATATAGGATGATTACCCACTATTGAAGACCTAACAATAATACATATATATGATTTATGATAGCTTATTGAGAAAAAATATAAAAGAAATCTTTTTTTTTTAAGAGAGAGAGAGAGAGAGAGAGAGAGAGAGAGAGAGAGAGGCTATTATGGGTTGATTTGTGTCCCTCGTAAATTAAAATTGAAACCCTAATCCCTTAGTTTCTTAGAATGGGATTGTATTCAAAGATATGTCCTTTAAAGAGGTAACTGCATTAATATGGATTGTTATGGTGGGTCTAATACAATATGACTAGTCTACTTATAAGATGAGAAGATTAGAACACAGAGAGATACCAGGTAAATGAACATACACAGAGATAATCATATGAGGACACAATGAGAAGGCAGCCAGTCATCTGAAAGCCAAGGAGAGAAGCCTCAGGAGAAATCAAACTTGCTGATATATTGATCTGACTTTTAGCCTCCACATCATGACAAAATAATTTTTTGTTGCTTAAGCCACACAGTCTATGTTATTGTTATAGTTGGCCCAGCTAACTGATGCAGGGTCTTATATAATCTTTTAAAAATAATTCTAGCTTTTTGTCTAATATTTTAATCTTTGCTTTCATGTGTTTTGATTTATATGTCCTGATAAAGAGTTGTTGATAAGCACAACAAAATATTTTAATATAAAATAATTTTATTATTTTACTAGTAAATATATTACCATCATCATCATAGCCAACTTTTTACCCCCAAAATACAAGTTCCAAGTCCTTTTGTGAAGAAATATTTTCAGTAAAATTGTATTAGTTGGAGACACAGCACCAAGTCTATTTTAGTTTAAAAAAATATTTTTGTGCTTAGAGGTATGGGTATTTTAAAGATTTTTGTTTCAAGTTCAACAGAACTCACTTGTATTGTTCTAATTCTGTTTTATTGTTTCTGACTTAATCAATGCCTAAGGCAATGACCAGATCTCTTTTTTGTGCTTTTTAAGCTTCTGTTTAGAGGTGAATAGTGGTCTATTCTTGAGGATGGATATCACATCTTATTCACAGGACTTTGCATGGTAGATATGCACACTGAATTAAATCTGAATGAGAACATGTAATACATGTATGTGGTTGTTCATGTGTTTGTGTATCTTCTGTGCTATATTGTCATTTTTTCTTTCCTTTAACAATTTATTATCAAAAGACTCAAGCAAGATTAACCTGCATTGCATTATTTGTCTTACTGAAATGTGCAAGCATGGCTGGTAGATGTCTTGGGAGTGAGATTAGTGAGACTGTTGTAAAATTGACCCTTTTGAATTTCAGCTGCTAGTCTAGTGGGTAAACAGGTTTCCTGAGTTCTGTGAACTGCTCTAACAAATTAATTGAACTAAGGAGGGAGATGTGGGAACCTCTGATTTATAGCCGGTCTGTCAAGAGTACAGGCAATAACCTGGACTAGTGATTGGCATTCTGAGTTGGAGGGTGTCACAGGACCCTCCAATTTGTAGCCAATCAATCAGGAGCACATCTGAAGTGGAATGAAGCACATGCCTGTGGAATCTGATGCTATCTCCAGGTAGATAGTGTCAGAATTTAGTTGAATTCTCAGACACCCTGTTGGTATCTTGACAATAGCTTGTTGATGTGAGGATGCCCAGCTCACACGCACATTGGACTTGGGTCCAAAAACCCCAAAGACTTACTCTCTATATATCTAATCAGTTTGATCAACATTTTCCAGTATATATTCCAGCTCTTATAATCTATAAATCAATCATAGTATAGTTATAGAAAATACTTATATAAGGTAATTTAAATATATATGTACATTTCATATATATTAGATTAAACAATCTAATATTGGTGAAGGAGGAAAAGAACATAATATAGAATCAAGCTGCCTATGGTCATTTTGATCTTAACTGGTGTCATAGTTCATGTTGATCAGTAACTAATTCTCTAACTTGATTCTTTCACTTCACACTGTCTTCTAGAAATTGAAGATGAGACAAATGTAATTTTTCTTACTTCCTTAGTTTTAAGAAAAGGAGGGTCCTGGAGGATATTTTAGTGAGTTTCACTATGCCAGGTATGCAAAAAACTAAATAGAATGTGCTGAGATAAATTACTCTGAATTTTAAACAGCAGATAACCAAATATCAAGGAGGAGTCCAGAAGGTGTCCTTCATAAAAGGGAAGAGAAAATTCTCAGCCAGAGAAGGCAGAGAAATAGGAGGAGAGGCTTAAAGGAACTATGGAGGACATGGGTGTTAATTATTTACTTTGTGCTTATTGTTTTTGCTGATTAAAGGTAAATGACTCTGTGGCCCCAAACTGCCAGTAGATTCTGCTACATAGTCTGCTACATAACCTTTGTTGGCTTTTGGTGGAAATTAAGGAGGAAAGGTCATAGTCCTTAGCATCACATGGGACAGGAAGAGTTGTTTCAAATACAGATATAATATAAAAGCCAAATAAGCATTACAGAATCATGAGTGCTTATGGAGATGTGACCAAAAAAAAGCAAATACCTTACCAATATCTAAAGAGTTAAGGGGATCATGACAATAAGGGAATTACATTATGAATGAGATGTGAATAAATTTTTTGAGTCTCAAAGGCAACTTCACTGAACATATTGAAAATATATTACATAGTTTTTCTTGTCATCACCTATATTCAAAATATTTAACATCTAATAGTGGTTCCAAATTACATGGGCCTGTATATCTTGTAGTTCTAGAAGTCATTGCTAAAATAAATAAAAACTATCAAGCTATAAAAAAAA
>NW_005871804.1:186831-210487 GCF_000147115.1 Myotis lucifugus | reverse complement strand
AGAATACAACAGAAGCCTTTGAAGAGTGGTAGGCAGGGGTTCTAATGTGATCTGATTTGAATTTTTCACAGATTACAGAATGTAAAACTGCTTTCAAGGAGGATCAGAACGGCTTCTGGGAGTTCAACAAAGCATTATTACATTAGTTGAGATGGAGGAAATGAGAGGAGGCTTGGGCTATTTGATGAATTCCCACCATTGAAAAGTTGTGTGTGTGTGTGTGTGTGTGTGTGTGTGTGTGTGCGTGTGTGTGTGTGTGTTGAGGGTGTAAAGAATGGTAGATAGGAAGGGTTGGTAGCATTAGTGGATATTAAGAGAAAAATGGCATGGAAATTGACTTTAAAAACAAGAGACTTCCAGTGAGTAATTAAAACAACTGTGGTGCATCCATACAATAGAATGTTATTCAATGATAAACAGAAGTGAACTATCAATCTACACAAAAACCTGGATGACTCTTAAATGCATACTGCCAAGTGAAGTAAGTCAGTCTGTAAAGCTTACACTCTATATAGTAACATTTACACATTCCACAAAAGGTAAAACTATTGAGACAGATGATACATCAATAGTCGTCAGGGTTTTGGGGAGGGGAGGGTTAAATAGGTGAAGCACAGGGAATTTCTCTAGGGCAGTGAAACTGTTCTGTATAATATATAGATGGCAATGAAAAAGGAAACATGCCCTTTTTTATGTTAGGTGTGCTTTTACATGGTAAATGGTAGATGCATGGCATTATACTAATACATTTTTCCAAACCCTTAAAACCATACAGAACACAGAGTGAACCTTCATTTATGAGAATTTAAAAGGCCTCACTGGTGAAAGTGGGAAAAATAAATGGTGCTGATCTAAGCCACTTTAAAAATTACTGTACTCTGTAAGAATAAAGACAAAAGGAATGGTGCATCAATACTGTACTCCAGGTGATAAAGTAGTTTCCCATGGGATAGGGGGTAATAACTCTGAAACCACTATACATGCATATTTGAACTGAACAATTATGTAAATGGATTGTGGGAAAAAGGTTTGTAACTACTGGAGTGGAAGGTCACATAAGCAAGGAGAGGAGTCTATGATGATTCAGGAGGTAATAAATTAAAGTTAGAGACATTGATATGAATTTATATATCATAAATCAGTAGATATAGATGGTTACAGATAGAAATATTTATAAATGCACTGGTTAGAAAACAAACATATGTTTTATTTCTATATTCTATTTCTTTGTTCTCTCAAATAAAAGGGCCTGGAAGCAATGATATTCCAGCAGCAACAAGCCTACCTAGTGTCCATATGTTGGTTTCTAATAACATTCTCCAATCCGAGAACAAAGGATTCTTGGAGAAATCAATGATTCTAGGCCTGGGGAAATAGTCAAGATGGGCCTGGATATCTTGTAGTTCCAGAAATCATTGCTAAAATAAACAAAAGCTATCAAACTATCAAAACTATCAAAAAACCACTACAATGATAGGACTATATCAAAGGGATACAGGAAAACCAACTTAAAAAGCTCTCAATGGGTAAAGGCTGAACTATTTAAAAAATAAATTATTGCATTATAGCCCAATATATAATATAAATATCCAGGAGTCCACAGTGATATAAACAAATTATTGAGTAAATAATAAATGGGAGAGAAGAGACAAATCTCTAGTGCAGAAGAATTCCAAATAATATATTCTCCACATTTAAGAAAGTCAATCACAATGATGTATTCAAGTGTGGGCTGCCCTTACTGATTTCGTTCCAAAGAGCAGAATATAAAAAGAGAGAGAGAGGAGTAATGTTACAGTAAAGAACTTGAGAAACACTACCTCAGCCAGGTGATCAAGTGCAAAATCAACAGTGATAAGTAATTTTGACAGTAGGTATCATTTATATGATGTACTATAGGAATGTAAGATGTTAATAAGTGGTAAAAATAGATGTGAGATAGCCCAGCCAGTGTTGCTCAATTGTTGAGCTTCAGCCTTTGAACCAGGAGGCCACAGTTCAATTCCCAGTCAGGGCACATGCCTGGGTTGCAGACTTGGTACCCAGTGGGACGGGGGTGGGGGGGGGGCGTGCAGGAGGCAGCCAATCAACGATTCTCTCATCATTGATGTCTCTATTTCTTTTTCCCTCTCCCTTCCTCTCTGAAATCAATAAAAAAGTATATATATAAAAAAGTGAATGTGAGGTAAATGATAATCCTTTGTATTATCATTGTAATTTACCTACAAATCTAAACCAAAAAGTTATAAAAGCAATAATTATTATTATTATAGATTTAATACCTAAATCTTTACATCTCTATATTCTATTTCCTGCAAAATATTTAATTCTGTTCCATGCAAACTAAGAAAGTGTATTAGACCCATTCCTGGCCTCACTTCTACTCTATGTGTTAGATCAGTGCCGAGAGGAACCAGGCCAAATTAAATTAAAAACAAAAATTTATAAATTTATTGTTACATCTGCGAACAGCAAGGCTGAGACCAAAATGGTGTCAGCCAAGCAAGACTAGGGAGGGTGGCGTGTTTATATGTTTTTACGAGGCTGGCAGTTAAGCTGGATGCAGGTGCAGGTGTTTGCAGGGAGCTGGGTCTAGAGCTGCTCTTCTTGGCCACCTAGCTGTCTCTTGTGATACCTGAAGTGAGAATAACAGGAAAACCAAATGAAGAGAGGGCAGGAGCCCCAAGTAGGGCAGAATGGAACAGAACTGAGCACAGGGGAGGTACAGAATATGCCTAACACTATGCAGTTCATATCAGGATGCTTAATTCCCTCTTCCTTTAAAACAGAAAAAGAAAAAGAAAGAAAAAACTTATTTGCTGTGTAAAATCCAAACTGTGAATCGACCTCCCAATCCTTCTCTTTTCTATACTTGAGAACTAACCTCTACAAGGAAAAAAAATCACACCAAGATAACCAGTTGGATCCCAAATAACTTCCAATACTTTAGCATGAAGTGTTAGAGGATATTCTTACCCCTTTGCCCATTTTTATATCCTTTATACTTTTCCTTGTCCCTGAGGATGAAGAGTGCCTCCTTCTCTCAGCCATTGTTCCCATGTGTACACATGTTTCCCTTCTTTCTAGTATCCTCAGATACTCGGATCACCAAAATCTTTTCTGTAGTCCATGGGGTCAGCAATTCTCCTCTACTCACAATTCTATCAACTTTCAAACGTTGTCAAAATATACTCATCAAATAAAACCTACACCCAGCAGACAACAACAGCAGTGATAAGCACACATTTCCTCTCCATTTCCTCATTTTCTTTTCATTGGTTGCCTTTAATTAATGTATCTTATGCATTTGAAATATATTATTCCTGTCTTAAACATAGATCAAATACACTATTAAAATTATTAACAAAACATCTCAAATAATAAGGTCACTAAGTAAAAAAGGCAATAGAAAGAAGCAATTTTGCACTTACAGTGCAGTATAAAATAAAGACTAAAGAATATCTTATACTTAAAAATTATTGCATCAGTAAAGCCACCTAAACATTTTCCTTTTTGTTCTGTTAATGTAAAATGGGTTCATATTTTTTAAAATATAACATTTATTTTTCTCTTAGGGTTTACTCTTATTATAACAAAGAAGCTAACAACAAATAAGAAATTTGAAAATAAATATGTGAACATATGAAAATTTTTTGTATCTTTCTTTCTCTCTCATAAACTATTGTTTTAGTGAAAAACTTTTATGACATCTTAAATTAATCTTTTTAGAAGCATATGATTTCTCCCATTTCAAGGAAGACTTCCCGTATCTGTCATAATTCAAGAAATATGAACCAAGATACTTTATTACATTTTAGCTTTATATTACATAATAGCATTGCAAGAATGTACCTGGCATTGATATGAAGTTTGAGAATTAGGAATGACATGACTGATTAGAGCATTATTGGAGATTGCATGATGTGAGAGAAGTTGGTAAAACAATAGTAAGTCCTTAGCTTTCCTATATTGTTCCAGGGAAAAAATGCACTTGGTATTCTTTTACCTCCTTTTTTATATACATATATACATGCATTATATATATATATATTTTTTTCTTGTTTAGGTGGTAAGTATGGTAGCTATGCCAGGGAAGAAAATGTAGCTACCTTTATCATTATGTCCCCCTTGTTACATACTGTTTCATGCTTTTTTGATACCTCACCCAAATAGCAAATTCTGAACTAAGGACTCCTTGATCCACCAAGTACCTAGTTTACTGCTAGGTTTTGAGTAAGTTTGAAAGGCATTTAATTTCAGTCTTTTATAATTTAACTTCATGAAAAGCCAGTAAATGCAATGAATCCCATGTTGGGAATTGACTCTAAAAATATTTGATTCTATAAGGGGGAAAACCTTGGACATTACTTAGATTCAGTTTATCATTAATAGATACTCTAATTGATGTGCTTAAACATTTTATTTATTTTATGCAGACTTCTTTGAAACACATTCATTAACTTGAATTTTAAGAAGTATGGTGAAGTTTTCTTCTTTTCTCTTTGGGTTTGTTTTATGTATTTTTAGCCTACGGGCCATGGTATAGACATATTGATATTGATCAAACTGAGTTCACTGAACTGTGAAGTGTGGGTGTGCAGCTGAGAGGTGCTAGAAAAGGCTTTATGCATAAAGCTTGTAAGAGCAATCTGTTCATGTTCAAAATAGCTTTCCTGTTCCTTGCCTTGTGGTTCCAGGTATGAGACATATGGACTCCATTTCTATGTATATCTGAGGCTGTAACTCAAATCAAAATAAAACGTTCTTCCTTCTGTTTATTATCATAACAGAAAAAAGTGTGTCATTTTCTTATTTAAATTTTATTTTCATTTTACTTTTTAAGCACAGTGTTCATCTGACATTTTAAATCATACATTATAATCAAAGCTCAATGTTTAAATGTCTTTTCATGTGCTACAATATTTGAAGTTCTTTTTAAATTGAACTTTTAAAAATGTATGATAGTTTAATAATTTTTGTATAATTAGACTAATTATTCAATTGTTTTTATTTTATGAAAATTATACATGTTTTGTAATAATATTTTAAATACTTAAAATCCTAAAATCTTCAAGTCTTTTCTCACTTTTAACAAAAAATATCCAGTAGTTGTAAAACACTACATATTATACTTGTCCATCTTATCTATAACATATATCCATCTCTAATTTACCAAAGTGTGAACACTAACTTCCAGCAATTTAACCATGTGCAGAGCTCACATTAATTTTTTTTCCAAATTCTGCAGAAGAGATGGAGACAATTTGCTTTAATTTAGGTACTCTTCACATCAACATCTGATAAAACCTCATGTTTGATGATCTTATTTAATAGAAGATAAATTGATAGGCTATAGGGAAAAGCTTTTAAGTTTCCAATCCATTTCAGTGTCCTTTTGATAGTGATGTCAAAGGTGTCAGGCAAGTACAGTGTCGGATGCAATGGGGAAGAAAGTGCAATAAGATAGTGGATCTCAACCTTCCTAATGCCTCGACCCTTTAATACAGTTCCTCATGTTGTGGTGACCCCCAACCATAAAATTATTTTCGTTGCTACTTCATAACTGTAATTTTGCTACTGTTATGAATCATAATGTAAATATCTGATATGCAGAATGTATTTTCATTGTTACAGATTGAACATAATTAAAGTATAGTAATTAATCACAAAAACAATATGTAATTATATATGTATTTTCCGATGGTCTTAGGCGACCCCTGTGAAAGGGTCGTTCGACCCTCAAAGGGGTCATGACCCACAGGTTGGCGACCCACAGGTTGAGAACCGCTGCAATAAGACAATGTTCTGAGGCTTTATTTTTATTTTTTTTTTAATTTTTTTAAAATATATTTTATTGATTTTTTACAGAGAGGAAGAGAGAGAGATAGATAGTTAGAAACATCGATGGGAGAGAAACATCGATCAGATATTCTCTGTTTTATTACACTCAATATCACCCATATAAAATATAAATATTATATCATAATTCTCTAAAGAATTTTTCAGTCCGCAGGCCGACGCTCTATCCACTGAGCCAAACCGGTCCCGGCCTGAGGCTTTATTTTTAATATCTCCCAGTACAATTTATCAGGAACTACGAGTTTGCTTCCCTTTCTAATGGCCATTTTCTAATGTCCTCATTTTCTTTCATTTTTTCCACTTCTCCTTATTACATATATATTCTCTGTTTTATTACACTCAATATCACCCATATAAAATATAAATATTATATCATAATTCTCTAAAGAATTTCCACACTTTTACTACTTTTACTGTAATATATTTACTCAGTTCTTGATAGAAGTCATACAGTAATGATACTACTTTTTGTAGTTGGTATCATGACCATTTTGAAAGTTTCTACTATATAAAAACCATATAATAAACTATTATTAGGGCCTTAAATTTGATGACTTGCCTGACCAACAAGTAACTGGACCTGTTTCAGCACAGAGGAGCCTGTCCCCACAGGGTACATGTTCAGAAGGTTCTATAGCCCTCCCAGATCTAGCGTGATGGTCTTCAGAGGACATTGCTGTAAATTCTTTGCTGAGGACCCAAGACCCTGTACAAGGACACAGGTCCACAGTAGCTACCATAACAGTATTAAGTCCCTTAGTGCCACAGCCACTTAATAAAAACTTTCTGTGGTAGTGTGGAGCCAGCCTGTTCCTGTACATTGGAAATATTTTCAGGTGGTGATGACGTAAAGCATAGATAAGTTTTATTTTTTCCATCCATTCAATGCCAGAGAGAGACCTTTGTGCCAGATAGGGTCAATGGCACCAAAAATAAATTTCCAAGTCAAAATATTGAGTCCTCACGTCTAGATGTCTTCATGTTAAACAAACATTTTTTTTTAAAATGAAGAGCACAAAGGTCTTTATCTGACCATTGCTCCAACATGCAATAGCCAAAACCACATTGCTATGACAGCCCCTACCTGTCTCTACTTCTCCATCTTGGAGATTATTTATACTTATCCTCAGAGTTCCTTTTACTCCCTTCTGACAGTCATTATGGTACTCTACACCCTACTCAGCAATCCATATTTCTAATCAGTCCAGCCCACATTCCTGTTCATGGATCAGCATTGACAGCTTTGATGTTCTATTTCTGACCCTGTTGGGAGGAAACAGGAGAAGGGCTTGTGGGACAGTGTTTATAAAGTCTACAATAGTGCACAGTAATGTCCTAGCCTTCACATTCGCTCACTACTTACTGATTTATCCAGAGCAACTTCCAGTCATGGAAGTGCCATTCATGATAAGTGCCCTATATGGGTATACAGGTTTTATCTTTCATGCCATATTTTACTGTATCTTTTCAGTGTTTATATGTGTTTAGATACACAAATACCATTCAGTACAATAACATTGTACAGTCTTGTACCCTAGGAGCCATAGACCACACCATATAGCCTAGGTGTGTAGTAGGCTATGTCATCTAGGTTTAAGTACACTCTATGATGTTCCCACAAGGAGGAATTGCCTCATGACACATTTCTCAGGATGTATCCCTGTCATTAAGTGGTATGTGACTGTATTGGGGAAAATGAAGTGAAGGATACATGAGACACCCTGGTATTATTATTTTGTAACTTTTTGTGATTCTGTAACTATTTCAATATTTTTAAAAAGTTAAGTAAAGGTATATAAAATATAATTTTGTTTTGTTTTTTTTTAGAGATATTTTGTTTCTTTGAAGATTTACTAAAGTCACTGAATTAAATTACAGTTTTCAGTGTATATACAGGAAATCACTATATTTATTTTTTACAAAACACATATATTAAAGTTGTAGCTGGTTTTCTGAATTTTCAAATAGGAATAGACAGGGATCTTACACTCTTTACAATACCCTCATCCCCTTTTTTAAGTGGTAAAATTGGCTATAAAAACTGCAACATCTTCTTTTGAATATCTTAATAGAGTCAGTATTTAACTATTAGAGTATAGATTTTAGTTTTTTAAGGAGGAAGCAGACCATACATTCAAGGGTGGTGAATAATATGGCTTTAAAAATTATGAAAATAGTAACTAAAAACAAATGAGCAAACAAAAAGTTTGGGGAAAAGAATTTTTAATGGAGCATCTAAGTATGATTCTTGGAGCTCTAGTATTATTTTTATGTAAAAAATATTGCTCATGTGCTTAGCAGTGTAACATCTTAGAATCTTCTTTAAACACTTTATACATATATCTTACTGAATTTTCAAAGGCTATACGTATACAGGCACTATATTTTTTATGGCCCTGAGTCTCACAGGAATGAGTCAGTGTTAGCCAATTATAAATATCTTTATACTTTGGCCTCACTTTACTCCTTTAGGTTGATCCATTGCTGTCCTTCCCCTTAAACTTAACGTTCCAGCCACACTGAACATATCTTTTATGCTCCAACAACATATTAAGGTTTTCAAATTTGTGGAACAATATTCTTTTCAGTTCATGACAGTATAATTGTCACTCAGGCAAAGTTGGAAACTGCTAACATTTAGTATATTATTGGAATTATGTTTGATGCTTTTCTTTCCACTGTAATACTATCAAGTGCCCATGGCTAAGAAATCACATTTATGTTTTTACCCCAGGTCCAACAGATTTCCTTGCATATAGTATAGTCCAAATGTTGAATCAATTAATAAATGAAATAAAAAGTCACCAAAAATCTGTAGTTTTAGTGAAATGGTTTTTATATTTATATTCGGACAGCATTAATCTATGTAACATTATGCCAATCATTTATTTGTAGAGCAGCTGTCCAGTACTATGTATTAAGTAATAAGGTAAATGTCCTGCAATTTTTCAATTGAAAAATGCTCTGTAATTGAGCTGTTTTTTGCCAATGTCATATTTTTTTTCATTACATGATATCTGTGGAGAAAAAGGACTGTACTTATTTTACTATGTGTCTTGGTTTTATAAGATAAAGTAGGACAAGATGGCAATATTCCCTATTATAAAGACACTGTAATTTTCAGTAAATGGATCCTGATTTTGAAAAATGGACAAGATGTTCATATGACTTCAAATGACCTTTTACATTCTTATATGAAATCATTTTTACCAAAAAATAGGCTAAAAGAGAAATGATCTATTTTTTACTGTGAAAAACATGGTGGTAGTCAAACATATTTGATAAGCCTTACAACTTTTTACCATAAATGTGGTTTGTAGGTCCAAGTGTGCCTCATTTTCTATTTTTCTAAAAAATTAAAATTGCTTACACAAAGCTATTTAAATGGTATAATTTTTATTATTTAGTTACTTCAGCATAGTGGAAAAACAATTCAATTTCATGGGCCCAAAGTTCTTAATAAGATTTTACAAATTTTTATTTCTGCTTGTGTCTAGAATAACTTTTTTCACATGCACATTTATTTGCTCACCTACATCGTTAAAATGAATATCCATTCTCTATTTAATTGTCTTTGCTTCTCATCAAAAATCAATTGACTATATTTGTACCAGCCTATGCCTGAGCTTTCAAATCGATTTCATTAATCTGTCTATTCTTTTGCCCAAACCACAGACTTTATGATTCTAACTTTGTTTTAGTCTTGGAGTCAGACTGTCAGTTCTCTGACTTTGTTCTTTTTCAGTATTATGTTTGCTATTTGAATCTTTTGCTTTTCTATATAAACTTTGTAATTAGGTTGGTGTTAGCCACAATAACTTGGTGGGATTTTGATTGGAATTATGTTGAACCTATTGATTGACTTGGGTAGAAGTGACACCTTGTAAAAATTAAATTCCTCTCAATATGAGGCATGGGATAAGAATCCATGATTTTTAGAGATTCTTCAATTCCTTTCATCAAAGTTTTATAGTTTTCTTCATACAGGTCTTGTACATATATTACATTTGTTATATTTACTCATATATATTTCATTATTTGTTGCTAATGTAAGTGGTTTTGTGTTTTTAATTTAAATTCCAAATGTTCATTGCTGGTATATAATAAAGCAATTTCTTTTTGTATATTAATCTTGCATCCTGCACCTTGTTACTAATTGCTTATTAGTTCAAAGAGTGTTTTTGCTTGATTCTTTGTGGGGTTTTTTTTATATAGACAGTCATGTCTTTTGTAAAAAGTTTTATCTTTTCCCTCTTATCCTGTATACCTTTTATTTTTTTATTTGTCTTATTATATTAGCTAGGATTTCAGTATGATGTTGAATATGAGTTATAAGAGGGGACATCCTGCCTTTTTTTCAATTTTAGGGAGAAAGCATCTAATTTCTTATAATTAAGTGTCATGTTAGCTATGTTTTTTAAATAAACTATCTTTATAAAGTTGAGGAAATTCTTCTATATTCCTGGTTTGCTGAGAGTTTTTATCATGAATTGGTGCTGAATTTGCCAAATGCCTTTTTTTTTTTTGTTGGGGGGGGGCATGTATTGAATTTATCATGCAATTTTTTCTTTGTTTTTCAACATAAAGGATCACACTAATTGATTTTCAAATATCAAAACTTCTTTGCATACCTGAAATAAATTCCAATAATCATGGTATATAATTATTTTACACATTATTGAATTCTGTTTACTACTAGTTTGATGATGATTTTTACATCTATGCTTCTGAAAAAATTTAGTCTGTAGCTTCTTTTTTGTAATGTCTCCCTCTGGTTTCGGTTTTCAATTAATGCTGGTCTCATAGAAAGAATTAGGAAGTGTTGCCTCTGGTTTTATTTTCTAGAAGACGATGTAGAAAACTGGTATCGTTTATTCCTAAAGTGTTTGATAGCATTTACTTATGATGAATCTAACTGAGCCTCTTTCTTTCTCTTTTTGAAGATTTTTACTTGTTGATTAAATTCCTTTAATAGATATAGACCTATTCAGATTATCTACTTTTCTTTGTATGAGTTGTGGTAAATTTTCTCTTTCATCGATTGGTCAATTTCATCTAACATCAAAATGGTGAGTATAGCACTGTCCATGATATTCCTTTGTTATCCTTTCAATGTGCATGGGATCAGTAGTGATCACCACTTTTACATTTCTGATATTAATAACATGTATGCTCTCTTTTTCTTAGTATCATGTCTAGAGGTTTATCAACTTCATTATCATTTCAAAGAATCAACATTTTGCTTAACTTTTCACTTTCATTAAATAAATAAAATAAAAATAGTTCTAATTTTTATTTTTCTAGTTACTTTGGATTA
Organism: Myotis lucifugus; assembly: GCF_000147115.1. NCBI lineage: Eukaryota > Metazoa > Chordata > Mammalia > Chiroptera > Vespertilionidae > Myotis > Myotis lucifugus. The sequence continues at coordinate 199,311 of NW_005871804.1, read as the reverse complement.
ATTTTCCTCTCCCTTTACTAGTTTCAAAATATTTCAGGATACATTATTAGTTTGAGAAGTTTCTTATTCTTTAAATGTGCATTCAATGGTATAAATTTTCATACTGCTTTCACTGTATCCCGCAATTTTTGACTATTTATATTTCCATTTTTATTTAATTCAAATATATATTTTTAAAGTTTGACCCAGGTGTCATTTCAAAGTACTTTGTTTAATCTTCATATATTTTAGGATTTTCCAGATATCTTTCCATTAATATCAAATTCCTGTGTATTTTAATTCCATAGTGACCTGAGAGTATAATTTGTATAACTTCTATTCTAAAATTTGATAATTTTTTTAGCTAAAAATGTGGTCCATCTTGGTAAATATTCCATGTGAGCTTAGGCAAAGTAGTCTATAGAACTCTATAGTTGTTAGACAGCATAGTCAATTATTTCCTGTTGATTGATGGTTTTGTTTATTTCAATTATGTCATTAATGATTTTCTGCCTGCTGGATCTGTCCATTTCTGATAGAGCAGTGTTGAAATCTCCAACAGTGAATGTATCTGTTTATCCTTGCATTTCTGTTTTGCCTCAATATTTTGATTTCAGTTTTTAGGCACATACATTTTAAAGATTATAATGTTTTCTTGCTGAATTGATTGCTTTGGCATTAAATAATAAAGCTTTTTATTCCTGATAACTTTCCTTATTCTGAAATCTGCTCTTTCTGAAATGAATATAGCTACTCCTGCTTTCTTTTTATTAGTATTAATGTGGTATGTTTCTCTCCATCTATTTGGTTGTTTTTACATTTTATTTTTAAGTACAGTTTATATTTTACTTTATATTTAAAGTGAGTTTCTTATAGGTAACATATAGATGTGTCTTATTTTCTAATTCAGTCTAACAATCTCTGGTTTTTACCTGGTGCACTTACCAGTGACATTTAAAGAAATTATTGCTATAGTTGAATTAATATCTACCATATTTGTTACTGTTTTCTATTTGTTCCACCCCCTGCCCCGCCTTTTTTGTTAATCCTTGCCAAAGGATATTTTTTCCATTGATTTTTAGAGAGAGTGAAGGAGTGGGGAGAGATAGAGAGAGAGAGAGGAACATTGATGTGAGAGAGACATTTGTGACCTTGATAAGAAATGATCAAGTGGGCCACCAGCTACAAGTTTGACATGCTGGCCTAACCATTTAGCAACATTGGCCAGAGCACCCTTGTTCTTTTTTTAAATTTCTGTCTTCCACAATTTTATGATTTTTGTAATTTTATTTAAACATTTTATATCATTAAATTTTTTCTTCTTCGGCCGAAACCGGTTTGGCTCAGTGGATAGAGCGTCGGCCTGCAGACTGAAAGGTCCCAGGTTCGATTCCGGTCAAGGGCATGTACCTGGGTTGTGGGCACATCCCCAGTAGGAGATGTGCAGGAGGCAGCTGATCGATATTTCTCTCTCATCGATGTTTCCAACTCTCTATCTCTCTCCTTTCCTCTCTGTAAAAAATCAATAAAATATATTAAAAAAAAATTTTTTTTTCTTCTTTGTTAGCATATCAGTTATACATCTATGTTACTTCTTTTAGTGGTTGCTCTAGCTATAGCAATATACATTTACAACTAATTTGAGGCCACTTTTAAATAATATCATATTATTTCAAAGACAGTTTTAATACCTTATTATAACAAATTAGAAAAATATTCTAATACCTTCCTTCCATACCTTGTAATATTTCATCATTCTTCCCATTCATTTCACTAACACATATGGGTACCTTTTATATATATATATATATATATATATATATATATATATATATATATAATTTATATTTATGTTTATATATATAAATGTAATTTATACTCATATAATTAATATAATAATTAATTATGTATTACATATATAAATTAATTGAATCAATGGACACCAATTTGTTCAAAATAATAAGTGTTACTATTATTGAATCAGTTAAAAATAATCTAGAAGATTTTATTTTATCTTCATATAGTCCTTCTGCAAAGTTCTTCCTTTTGTTTGTATAGAACTGAGTTTCTGCCCTATATCATTTTCCAGCTGTCTAAAAAGAACTGGTGGGATTTTTCTCTCCACACTTTAAATAATTCCCTCCACTCTCCTCTTGCTAGCATGGGTTTGAGAAGTCATGTGTGAGTATTTTCTTCCTTTTTTTATTGGTTAAGTGTTTTCCCCCCTCTGGTTTCTTTCAGGATCTTATATTAATCCTTGATTTTATGCAGTTTAAAAAAATATGCCTACATGTAATTTTTAAAAAAATTCCTCCTGCTTGGTATTCTCTGAGTTTCCTGGATCAAACATTGGTTTGGGAGAAGTTCTTGTTCATTACTATTTCTAATATTTCTTCTTTTCCATTCTCCCTTCTTGTGATGGTATTCCCATTACACATATGTTTTGTAGTTGTCCCATAATTCTTGAACATTATCTTCTATTTTTCTTCATCTTTGTTTTCCAGTTTTGAGAATTTCTGTTGAGATACCCTGAGGCTCAGAGATTCTCTTCTCGGCTGTCGGAACCAGCAGGAGCACTTCTCGGCTTGGCTGTTCTGACTTGTTCTGAGTCCATAAATTCTTCTCATTTCTTTCCAACTATGCCAGGGCAAGTCCCTTCTCGAACCCTGCCCACTGTACTAACTGTTGGGAACTTACTCCAAGTTCCTCCTTTATTGCACCGAGTGTCAGAGACACGGGTCAATTCTCGGTGGCCAAGCAGACAAAGAAGCCATGAGAGGTTGTGGGTGTATAAGAATGAGTCTTTATTGCAGAGGCCAGTGGCCGCATAGCCATCAGACAAGAACAGTCCTCACAGCAAAGTCCATACAGGCAGGCGGCCAGACACCGGCTGGTGAACACACATCTTTTCTACAAAGCAGCATCAGTCTCTGCACCCACAGTCCTTACCTGAGCAGGTGCACGCTGTCCCAGACTCACTGCCTTACAGCGTAGTGGTGCCTGAGCTCTTCTGGCTCAGCAGGTTCTCCTGTCTCCCCTGCCCAGCACACTGGCTGGTTAACATGGTAGCTGTATCTGAGCTCTCTGTGAGCTCTTATCCTTGCATTGTAGCAGTATCAGCTCTCAGCTCCGTCTGAGCTCTCCTCTTTCCTGCACACATGGGAACTACGTTCTCTGTGTTTCCTGCCTCTCTCTCTGAGTTCTCTCGCCTCTGCTCTGCACCTCTCTCTGTTCTGCCTAGCCGACTCCTGGTCAGTTACTCCAGAGACAAAGAAGGCTAGTTGACAACAGTGACATCAATCATTTGGGTTACAGAAGGGCAGTGTACTGTGTGTCCTTGTACCCACTTGTGGTATCTTGGTCTGATTAGGATTCCCAGGCTAAGAGTCCTTGACCATCCCAATTAGGCTCATGCTCAGAGCAGCCTTTGGCCATCCTGATTAGGCTCATGCTCAGAGCAGCCTTTGGCCATTCTGGTGTATTGATAACAAGGCTTCTGCAGCATTTTATAGTCCTACTAGAGGCCTGTTGCACAAAATTCGTGCACTCGGGGGGGGAGGGGTTAGTCCCCTCAGCCTGGCCTGCGCCTTCTCGAAGTTCAGGAACCCCTCGATTGATTGCCCCACAGAGGAAGGCCACACACACTGGCCTCAGCCTGCCTGTCAGTGGCCTCTGCCTCCCTAGGTTTTTGTATTTTCCAGCAACTGAGTAGCCATTGGTACATAATTGTTAGAAATGTTATTCCAACATTAGAGATTGATACGGAATCTTACCTAATAATAGACAAACATGTAAATTGACCGTACCTTCGCTACACTAACGAGCCAATCATGAGAGTATGCAAATTAACCCAACAAAGATGGTGGTTAATTTGCATACGTAGGCTCCAAGTGGCGGAGCAAAACCTGACGGCCCCGGGGCTGGAGCAGCAAAGCCTGACATCTATTCTCAGGATAGATGTGCAGTAAAAATCTGTTGTATTGGGCAAATAAACATTAATGCGCTTGGGGAAATTCCAATTAGGGGTGACTAGAAGTCAGGTTTATTATGGAATAGATATCAAAATAAAAGCTGGTACTAAGGAGGAAATTTTTCTCATCATCTGAAGATCACTGTTGGAAAAATAGATTTGAATGAAATTTCTAAGAGAAATTGAAAGGAGGTATGATCTGATAACAAATCATCTCATTTGGAGAAAGTCCACACCAAACACTGGGAGAGGAAGTAGCATCACCAAACAACATCTTAACCCTTGCCCCAGCTAGTTTGGTTCAGTGGATAGAGCGTCGGCCTGCGGTCGGCCTGCCAGGTTCGATTCTGGTCAAGGGCACATGCCTGGTTTGCGGACTCGATCCCCAGTGTGGGGCATGCAGGAGGCAGCCAATCAATGATTCTCTGTCATCATTGATGTTCCTATTTCTCCCTCTCCCTTCCTCTCTGAAATCAATAAAAATATTTTTTAAAAAAATCTTAACCCTTAAGATCAGATAATCAACATGGTGCTGTTATAAAACCCAAGAGGAGAAAGTTTAAAGATGGTAAAAGTAATTAATCATGATAAAATTCTGGAAAGAACCCAAGGATACCTAAGACTGAGAGTGTGTGGCTATATGAAGGTAGCAGGCGTATAAAATTTTTAAGAAATAAATGCTATTGAAAAATTTCAGAAGTAATAATAGTACCTTGTAGAGGAAATGAGATCTAATCTATGTATTCTCTTATGATTGGTTATGTTACAGTATTCCAGAGCAGGAGGAATAGAGAAACTAAGACAGGAAAGTTAAAACAAGGCCAAACAGGGTGGGCAATTTGCAGCCAGCTTGTAACTAACAAGTCATTATCTTCCCAGCCAAGGACACAGAGCAAATGGTTAAAAGCCTCCCTAAGGAGAGAATGCAGAAAGGGAGGCAGAAAGGGGAAAGGTAAGAGGGGCTGTTTTACTCCCTAAGTAGAGAAGCCAGCAGTCTCAAGGCTTGGTAAGGTAAAGTTGCCAGGTGCTTCTCATGATTTCTGGGAAGGCCACAACAAAGGGGAAAAAGGGGGACCTTGAGAATTAATCTGTACCAAAAGAGTTAGCAGAGGAAATCTGAAGCCTGTAGACCTGAGGGTATAAAGCCTCAGACCCCCACCCAACTGGCTCTTCAGATTAGCTGAGAGCCCGTCTGTGCTTCATAAGCCGGATGTATAGATTTGCTTGCTTTGCTTTTGCTTTTTAAAATAAAGATGCATGCTTTAATTACTTTAATAAATTGGCTTTTTGAATGTAATCAAGGTCATTCATATAAACTCATTTATATGAGAAGACAAGGATCTTTGTTGGGGACCACACCCTCCCACTGGCTCAGGGGGCTGTCTTGTCTGGTAACACCTCTTTGGTGTCGGTGAGAGGTGCCATAACAGATCACATATAATTTTGAGTTCACAAGAAAGAGCTAATGGAAAGTTAGAAAGTAAAGTGAGTGATCCTCACATTTCTCTCTGGTGGTCTGAAGCTGCCAGTTCTCTCACTTGGTTTCACTTCAGTTTTGTGCCACTGGATAGAATTTTATATGAATGAGTGTGTGTGTGTGTGTGTGTGTGTGTGTGTGTGTAAAAGTTATGAAAGCTATGAAAACTTGAATCAACTGTAGAGGAAAAGAACAAAATTTATTAGTATTCTAAAAACATGACCTTTGAAAAGCAGTACTTTTAGATTTGTCCACAATGGTGATTAAAAAAAAGAGAATCATGATTTTGTCTGGGTAAAATATATCATAATTCTATAAATACTCTCAAACTCTTGCCACCTGATAAAAGCCTTAGGATATTCTTTAGTTTATACTGCCCTTGACAGTAACAATAAACTTAGAAATTTCAGTCTAGCTTTTGAAATACAAACGTAGCACTTTGCCTGTTTTAGGCCTACTAAGAACTATTTGTGACTAATTTGTGTATTTGCAAATTATTCTTCATTATCATAGATTTTATGAAAATCTAAAAAAGTTTAAAGCAAGTACATATAAATCAAGCTTTATCCAGGGAAAATGAGGTATTTTTCATTATATGCTTTGCCTTTATTCACTTTGTGGAAGTCATAGAGGTCAGAAAAACTAATTAGTGTAAGGTTAGTTCAGTTTTCCACATGCTGGCTTTTCATTAATCTCTTCTAAGTACTCCATAAACACTCAGATTACTCAATCAAAAGTGCAAAAAGGTTTTTGCTTTTTTTCTTAAATTCCAGCAGTCTGCAACTCTGAGATTAAGGGGCGTGATTGCACTTCAGTTATTCTATGCTTCAATTAACAACAAAAGCAACAAAGGTATACTAGAATGTTAAAGTTTGCATTCCATTCATGTTAATTTTACTGATGAAGACAACAGCTAAAGCTAGAAAATTAGCATTTAAGTCCCATAAGAGAATTAGAATCAGAATTGTTACATTATATTGCTACATTATATTTCTATCATTTGGAATAATACTATTTAATAACTTCTTAAAACGGAATGGTTAAGGCTTTGAAGTCTGTGAGGCAGTTTCTATGAAGCAGGTATTCCCATACATTTCAGAGTATGAAAGAAGATGCTGCACATTTTAAAACCCATTTCTGTAATTTTTCAAGTTCAGATAATTAGAAATTTAGAAATGGTGTTCTTTAAAGTAATGAAGAGTTGAGGCAAAAAAAATAGGAAATTTTGCAATTAGTCTATTTTCCCTTTTCCTCATGATGAACTTTAAACAAAGCCATGCCCAATAGTGTCAACCTCTGTGGAATCTTCTCTGGGTATAGAAACTAGTTTTAGAAGAATTTCTTGCATATGTTTTTTTAAAAATTTGCCTACATTTAATCGGACTTAATTATTTGTACGTTTTCATTTTTTCTTGGAATTCATATAGTATGTGCATATGTGTATAAGAGAAAATGCAGTGAACACAAATGTGATCCAGATTCAAGGCTTCCTGTTTTATAGTCACTTTTGAACAACTGAATTGCTTTTACTGAATAGGCAGTATTCACTGAAAAGGTAGTATTCACTTGATTCAGTGAAACCCTGATTTTAACTGTAAATTCCATTATGGCTAATACAGGCCTCCTGAGAATCCTGAGGATAGACTCAGATGGCCCACCAACGTGCATATTGGAGAAACCTTCCCATCAGCTAAAGTCAAACTTCCCCTTCTCAGATGTATGACCTTAGATTACAGCCGTGGGCAAACTACGGCCCGCTGGCCGGATCCGGCCCATTTGAAATGAATAAAACTAAAAAAAAAAAAAAGACCGTACCCTTTTATGTAATGATGTTTACTTTGAATTTATATTAGTTCACACAAACACTCCATCCATGCTTTTGTTCCGGCCCTCCGGTCCAGTTTAAGAACCCATTGTGGCCCTCGAGTCAAAAAGTTTGCCCACCCCTGCCTTAGAATCATGCTGAGTTAAATGACCAAGGAAATATATTATAACAAATAAAGAACACTGGCAATCATTTAGGTATAAAACAAAATGCAAATAAGGTCAGAAACTCCAAGAGGAGCACTGCTAACATATTTTGTGACACTTACTACCAATGTAATTGGGTCTGGGATGGGAGAGTGGCTGCCGCAGCCTGTAGCAGCCCACAGCTGGTGTCTACTCAGCGGCACAGGCCTCCTGCCTTCCTTCCTCTGACCTATGTAACATAATGATGATTCTTCTTTATGGATTTGACAAAACCAGAAACATTATAATCTGAATCTATTATTTTTTTAAAAGAGGAGACTGATTGTGTTAAACCAAAAAGATACTTGCTACAGCAGTGACACTGTACGCAGCAGCATTTTGTTTGATTCAGCAGCTATCTGCCTCTGGCCTGCACTGACCTCTAACACTGCTGAACAAGTGTCATGGGAAGACAACCTGTATAAATTTGAAAACACAGAGGTGGTGGTCTAAACGTAAGTTGATATATTGGGTACATAGTTTTTAATCATCTCGATTGCATCAATTCCTTTCTTTTGGTCAATTCTAGGTATTTTGCAGAATTGGAGCAAATTATCACTCATGATAGCCCTTAGCTACTTTTATTGTTCACGTTATCATGAGATACATTTGTTTCTCCAATTATTACCAAATGAGTAGGTATGATAGGATTAGCAAGTGACTCAAATTCAAATCAGAACCATGTTCTGGAATAGCTTATTAGTGCCTCCACATCAGTATGGAAGCAAAAAACACAGTCACATCCAAATAACGGAAGGAGAACTATTCATTTCCTTTCATCTTTCTGGGCTAGCTCCTCCCTGTCATACAGGGAATTTAGATATACAATTCTGCAAGAGACTAATACATTTATTTTTCTAATAGAGATTTATGATTGCCTCTACTACTCCTTATATTCGTTTTTTTTATTGCATAATAAATTACCACAAACTTAGCCACTTAAAACAGCACAAATTATTATCTCACAAGGAGGACCCAAAGTGGACTAGCTGGATCTGTTCAAAGTCTCACCAGGCTGAAATCACAGTATTGGCCAGTGAAGATTCATCTTTAAGCTTGATGAAGACGTTGTCTGCTTCTTAGTTCCTTCAAATTGATGGATAAATTCAGTTTTGGTGGGGTTTTTTTGCAGTTATAGAAATTAAATTACTGTTTTCTTTCTGCCTGTAAGCTAAGGACCGCTCATACTTATCTCCTTGTTTCTTTGCCATGTGGTCCCCTCTATAGGCAGTTCATACATAAATATTTGTTTTTAAAGCCAGATAGAAACATTTATATTCTTTCAAATGTTTTTTTAAAGGACTGAGTTTATTTTAGTAATTCACTAGATTATGACAAACCGACCCAGGACAATCTTCTTTTTTATTAACTTTAAGTCAACTGATTTGGGATAATAATTACATCTGCAAACCCCTTCATTTTTATAATAAAGTATAACCTAATCATGGACGTGAATTATGTCATATTCAGTCTCACTCACATTCAAGGGGACTTGTAAACCAGGTGGTGCTGATCTAGGGTACACTCCCCCCAAAACAAAAGGTAACCAACTTCTGAGTATAAATGATGCCATATTATATGATTTACCAACCTGACTTAGGACATGCAGTTTCATCAGAGATCACTTCCCTTAAATTTATTTCTAATGTTCCCTCTTACATATGCAAATCTACTAATTATTGTTGGTGTGAAAGAATTTCAATCTAAAATGTGACTGGTGGATATAAAATGGAAAAATCTCACACATATGCTCTGAAAAAAAACAAAACTTAAGGACAAAGAAACTGATTTCCTGATAATGCCTAATTTTTAAAAAACTGGAAATATTGGAATTTTCTTAAATGGTAAGGAATTGGTCAAGGTTTGCTTCATAACAACGTTGGGAAGTTTTGCTTATGGTTTTCAGAGACATGAACAAGGAACAGTCCAGGTTGGGTTAGTCTTCCAGAATAGGCTGAATTGAGCTTTGCTTATATGACGGGACTGGCTTTGTCTGCTTGGGGAATTTTCAAGACTGGCCTCTGGGGTGTTTTTTTTGCGGGGGGGGGGAGAACTCATGTCCTTTAGTCTCTGATTCTTGACTTTTCATCACTTTCACAATGTAAATGTACGCCCTGACTGCAAGGACATCGATTTATAACAACTAAATTTTAACAGACTCTAAAGTCTCCCCTCTTCACATTCCCTCCTGCTAAATATAGCATACCCCAAACCATCAACAAACTCACCTGAAGCTTATTAAATTTTCTTCCGAATTACAATTCCTCTGCTATTCCTGAATAAAATCATCTTATTGACAATTTTGAACTTTCCTCAGTTTACCACTTTGTTTAGGTTGGCCTTGGTCATAACCCATAGCCATCGATGTTTAGGGGAATAAAGATTTAGAAGCCCCATGCTTGTTCAAACTCTGCATACACTGCTGCCTAATATCCCCAAGGATGTGGTACATCAGTGAAGTTATGTAACAGACGCCTCCTAGTATTACTGGCCCTGGTCACTCAAGTAGCAATGATGTGCTACTGTCATTAGAACCAAAATTACTCATGAATGCAGTGATCCTTAGACAAGCTAAGTCCATATATATGCCTCTTGGGCCTCACCAGACACTTGGGAAAATCCAACAGAAATGCCTGAACCTGTGCACCTGAAACTGGTTGAATTTTAACCAGTGTGACCCCAATAAATTCAATAGAAATGAAAGAAATGCCTGAACCTACATTAGGAACATGGTTTAAGTTCTAAAGAAAGAAAGAAAGAAAGAATGCAGAGCAGAAGGCACTCATGAAAGAAAGAAAGAAAGAAATGCCTGAACCTACATTGGGAACATGGTTTAAGTTCTTTCCCATGGAGGATCTGGGCCCCTTGCAGAGCAGAAGGCACTCATGTCCTTTAGTCTCTGATTCTTGACTTTTCATCCCTTTCACAATGTAAATGTATGCCCTGACTGCAAGGACATAGATTTAGAACAACTAAAATTAAGCTATTTTCTTTTCTTGAAAGAGAAAAACAAAACACAATTTATCTCAAAGACGATCTTTACCATCATAAGCCTGTGATCAAAATCAATATAGTCAAGGTTTTCTGGATGATAATGCTAAATAGTTTTGATTTTTATGAAAGGCTACATCAGTCAACATTTTTATTCTCCTACATATTTTCCAAATTTTAGAAGCTTTTTTCCTTGTCACCATTACATGCTTTCCTTTATTATACTGTCTACAGTAGTAGATGTGATACAAATATAATTCCAGGCTGATTGCCTGCAGGGTAAAATTTGATTTTAAAAGGACTTTGGAAGCTTTCAGACTCACCATATGCATACCATTATATTTTCATTTATACTGTCAGATAGAGCACACTTTTCTGGGCACTGTCTAAAAGCTTAATAAGTATGATTTAATTTAATGACATTTAGTACTCAGAATTTTGGAAGGGGAAAGATATTCTTATTAACTTGTTCTTAACAGATGCAGAAAGGAGACACATGCAGATTAAGTTCCTTAGTAAGCCACACAGTTAGCTTTTTTTAGGGCCTGGATGTATGATCCTGGTCCCTGCTTTCTGGTACTTCTCTGGTCCCTGAGAGAATTAATGACAAACCAGGAGCACTGTAGTTAGCCACTCATGAATATGAATGCAAGACTCCTTAGGAAGAATACTAAAAAAGAGTGAAGGTAAGGCAAACAAATTCTACAGGAACAGGGGGAGAAGCAAAAGCAAAATCCCCCTATTTCATCATTTTTTGAGGGGGAGGATCTTTTTATGTCCCAGAACCTCTTATGAATCTTGCAGTTTCATTTTTTGCTACAAAATAGTTGTGTGGGTTTTTTTTTACAGCCTCTGAGTAAATTCAGTCATGAAGATCAGCTCATATTTTTTTATTTCTTTCTTTATGTGTTCTTGATTCATTAGTTACTTTGATCAGAAAAATCTCTTGCTGTGATGCCACGCAAAGCCTTCCAAGACATAAGTTGATTTATTTTGGCAAGACAATGTGTTAATCTCATATTTTATAAATTTATTATTCTACTCATGTTTTTGTTATTTATTTACTTATTTATTTCTTTACTATTGACATGTGTAATATATATTTAAAAATAGTCCCTTGTACACCCATGTTATAATTTTCTTTTTGTAGGACAATAGTGATTATGACTTCCGTATCAACAGTTGCAGTTCAAGAAAAGACTGTTGTCCATAGGATTTTTGTTCTAATCTAGACTCATTATCTTAACCACTTGTGAACAAACTAATGCATAGTCAGAAATGATGGTAGAATGATAGCAGAGAGAATCCATAGGAAGTTGCCGAATACTTGAGAAATTTGTTTCCTGGTGTCCTTTGGCAAGATTCAAATGCAGAAATTTAATAGGACACAAGGAAATGAGTCTAGAATGCTTAATTATTACTTTATAAAGTAATAAAGTTAGAATTACATTTTATTTCAGCGTTTCTTACTGGTGATAGTAATAAGAAAAAAATATAATCCAGGATAAAGCCTGAATAATTAGAAATTCCAGTTATCCCTGATTTGCTCTGCTTCTCATAAGGATACCACACAACTCAATAATGAAGGATGCCTATTGCCTTCTCAGCTTATACATCATCATCAGAAATTTCTTAATCTACCAGTTATTAGTCAGATTTGAAGATGGGAAAGGAAGAATTTTCCTTTGTGTCATCCTGAAATTGCAAAAGCATTATTAAATAAAAAGTAATTCTAAAAGCTAAGGTAACCTGAAAAGCATTTAGAGGATGGTATAAAGAAGTTATGTCTTCTTGTTGAGAAATATATTGCATAATGTAATACAGCCACACCCCTACCAGTTATTTGCAAATAATGGTTGAACTGTAGTACCAGCCTGAATGATTAAAGATGAATAACACCAACACAACACCTTCTGATTTAAAGATAAATTAAACTTTGTAGGCACACAGACAGAGGGACAGAACACTATTGTTGCACAGTTGATTTTTTCAGAGTTCTCACATTTATTATATAAGTTGCTTTTAAAGTGCATCTCTGATGCAATATATATAT